>NW_012114710.1:4804835-4831751 GCF_000951035.1 Colobus angolensis palliatus
ATTTTTGCCATCCATGAGCATGGACTCTATTTCCATATGTTTGTGTCATTTATGATTTCTTTCACAGCAGTGTTTTGTCGTTTCATTGTAGAGATTTTTTGCCTCCTTGGTTAGGTATATTCCTAAGTGTTTTTTTTGTTTTTTTTTTTTTTTTTGCAGCTGTTGTAAAAGGGATTGAGTTCTTAATTTGATTCTCAACTTGGTCCCTGTTGGTGTAAAGCAGCACTACTGATTTGTGTACATTGGTTTTGTATCCTGAGACTTTACTGAATTTGTTTATCAGATCTAGGAGATTTTTAGATGAGTCTTCAGGGTTTTCTAAGTATATAATTATATCTTCAGTAAACAGTGAGTTTGACTTCCTCTTTTCCAATTTGGATGCCCTTTATTTCTTTCTCTTGTCTGATTGCTCTGACTAGGGCTTCTAGTACTATGTTGAACATAAGTGGTGAAAGTGGGCATCCTTGTCTTGTTCCAGTTCTCAGGGGAAATGCTTTCAACTTTTCCCCATTCAGTATAAATATCAAGTAGCTTTTCCAAACACAGTGCTATGAAACTAGAAATCATTAACAGGAGAAAAACTAAAAAATTTACACATATGTGGAAATTAAACATCACACTCCTGAACAACCTGAGTCTAGAGAAACATCAAAAGAGAAATAGAAAAATATTTTGAGACTAAAATGGAGACACAACACACTAAAACCTATAGAATGTAGCAAAAGCAGTTTTAAGATGAAAGTTTAGGGGGAAGGGCCAACCAAGATGGATGATTAGAAGCAGCTGTGGTCCATGGCACTCAAGGAGAGGAACAAAAGGGGCAAGTGAATATAGCATCTTCAACTGAAATATCCAGGTTCCCACATTGGAACTGATTAGGGAAAGAACTCAACACATGGAGAACAAAGAAAAGCATGGTGGGGCAACAGCTCACCCAGGAGCAACATGGAGCCAAGGGAACCCCCATCCCCAGCCAAGGGAAGTGGTGAGTGATTGTATGACCCTGGGAAACCACACTTCTCCCACAGATCTTTGCAGCTTGCAGATCAGGAGATTCTCTTGTGAGCCCCTGCCACCAGAGCCTTGGATCCGACACATAGAGCTGGATGGAGTCTTCACAGAGCAGCTGCTCAGGCACACTTAGAGACCAAGGAGCTTTAAATACTCTAGACCTGGGATCTGCAGCAAACGAGTCTGCAATTCAGGCATGGCAAGAATTCCACACATAACCCTAAGAAGCGGCAGAATGCAGGGAGCCAAGCAGTGTCATTTTGTGGGTCCCTACTTTCTTAGTACCTCATAAGACCCACCAGCTTGGAATTTGAGCCAGCCACTAGCAACAGAGTGGAGCCTGCCTGAGACTGGATGGAGCCCTGTGGAGAGGGGCAAGCACCATCTTTGCTGCTTGGTTGACTCAGCCATTCTAGCCTGTGGGCTTTGGAGAGTCCAAACAGTCCAGACGAGGAAGGGTCCCCCCAGCAGTGCAACACAGTGGCTTTGCCAGATTGTAGCCAGAATGCTTCTTTGAGCAGGGCCCCCATCCATTCCTTCTCACTAAGCAGGACATCCCAGATGGACCCTCCAGCCATGCTACTGGCATGTATTAGAGACAGAGATCTGATCTCTCCCTGGCACAAAGTACCCAGGGAAGGGGAGGACCACCACCAAGGATAGTTGGACACCTCAGCAGTTCCAGCCTGTGGGCTTTGGAGAGTCAAAATGGTCTGGACAAGGGAGGTTCCCCCTAACAGCACAACACAGCAGCTTTTCCTGATTGTGGCCAGACTTATTCTTTAAGTGGAACCCCGATCCATTCCTCCTCACTGGGCAGGATCTCCCAGCCAGGCCCTTTAGCCTTGCCCACTTGTATGTAATAGAGACAGAGCTCTGATCTCTCCCTGGTATAGAGTTCCCAAGGGAGAGGAGGGCTGCCACCTAGGTTAGTTGGAAAACTCAGCTGTTCCAACCTGCAGGTTTTGGAGGGTTCAAGCCAACAAGGGCAGAAGAAATTCCCCACCTCTAGACAGCTGTTTTTTAAAAGTGTGGACAAATTGTTTCTTTAAATGGGGCCCTGATCCACTCCTCCTCGCAGGGCAGTTTCTTCCAGCCAGGTCCTCCCAGCTGCAGCCTCCAGCCACCCTTGCACATGTTCTCCCTGGAACAAAGTGCTTGAGGGGCAAGGCTGGCCTCCACCTTGGCAATTCACACTTCTCAGTTGGTGGAGCCTATGGGCCTTGGAGAACCCAAACTGATCAGGGAATGAAGGGATCTCCAACACAGCAGAGCTGCTCTACCAAAACACAGCCAGAGTGTTTCTTTAACTGGGTCCCTGATCCTATTCCTCCTGACTAGGTGAGACCTCTCAGCCAGGGTCTCCAGCCACCTCCTACAGGCCCATCCAGGCTGGCAATAAGTCAGTACCCCACAGGGATGGAGCTTCCAGAGGAAGGGGCAGGCTGCCTCTTTACTCTCTCACAGCCTTCAATGGTAGGACCTCCAGCTACAGGAAACACCAAGGCAACTAGGGTCTGGAGTAGACATCCAGGAAACTGAAGCAGCCCTTCAGAAGAGTGGCCAGACTGTTAAAAGTAAACCAAGTAGAAAACAACAGCAACTCACAAAAATCCATCAAAAGGTCAGCAACCTAGAAGATCAAAGATAGATAAGCCCACAAATATGAGAAAGAGTCAACCCCAAAATGCTGAAAACTCAAAAAGCCAGAGTACACCTTTTCCACTGAATGGCCACAACACCTCTACAGCAAAGGCTCAGAACTGGGCTGAAGCTAAGATGGCTGAATTGACAGAAGTAGACTCAGAAGGTGGGTAATAACAAACTTCACTGAGCTTAAAAAAAAAAAAAAGGCATGTTACAACCCAATGCAAAGAAGCTAATAATTATGATAAAACAATGCAAGAGCTGACAGCCAAAATAGCCAGTTTAGAGAACATAACCAACCCATTAGAGCTGAAAAACACACTCCAAGAACTTCACAATGCAGTCACAAATATTAATAGCAGAATAGACCCAGGAGGAAAGAATCTCAGAGCTTGAAGACAATCTTTGTTAAATCAGACAGGCAGACAATAATACAGAAAAAATAAAGAATGAAAAGAAATGAACGAAACCTCCAAGAAATATGGGATTATGTAAAGAGACCAAATCAATGACTGATTGGAGTGCCTGAAAGAGATGGGGTGAATGGAACCAGGTTAGAAATTATACTTAAGGATATCATCCAGGAGAACTTCCTTAACCTAGCAAGACAGGCCAACATTCAAATTCAGGAAATGCAGAGAACCCCAGTAAGGTATTCCACAAGAAAATCAACCCCAAGACACATAATCATCAGATTCTCCAAGGTTGAAACGAAAGAAGAAATGTTAAGGGAAGCCAAAAAGAAAGGCCAGGCCACCTACAAAGGGAAGCCCATCAGACTAAGAGCAGACCTCTCTGTAGACACTCTACAAGCCAGAAGAGATTGAGGACCAATATTTAACATTCTTAAAGAAAATAATTTCCAATGCAGGATTTTATATCCAGCTAAACTAAGCTTCATAAGTGTATTGGCCCACTATCATGCTGCTATGAAGAAATACTGAGACTGAATAATTTATAAAGGAAAGAGGATTAATTGACTCAGATCCACAGGGCTAGGGCTGCCTCAGGAACTTACAATCATGGCAGAAGGCACCTGTTCACAAGGGGGCAAGAGAGAGAATGGAGTGCCAATAGGTGAAATGCCCTTGACATGTGGGGATTATTACAGTTCAATGTGTGATTTTGGTAGGAACACAGAGCCAAACAATATCAATAAGCAAGAAGAAATAACATCCTTTTCAGACAAGCAAATGCTGAGGAATTCATTACCAGCAGGCCTTCAAGAGTTCCTGAAGGAAGCACTAAATATGGAAAGGAAAAACTGTTACCAGCCACTACAAAAATGAACTGAAGTACATAAACCAGTGACACTATGAAGCAACTACATACACAAGTCTGCAAAATAACCAGCTAGCATCATGATGACAGGATTAAATCCACACATAACAATACTAACCTTAAATGTAAATAGGGTAAATGCCCTAATTAAAAGATAGAGTGGTGAGCTGGATAAAGAGCCAAGATCCATTGGTATGCTGTCTTCAAAAGAATCATCTCACATGTAAAGACATACATAGGCTCAAAATAAAGGAAGGAGGTAAATTTATCAAGGAAATGGTCAAAAAGAAGAAAAACAGAGGGTACAAACCTAGATTCTGACAAGACAGACTTTAAACCAACAACAATCAAAAAAGACAAAAAGGGCATTACATAATGGTAAGGGGTTCAATTCAACAAGAAAAGCTAACTATCCTAGATATATACGTACCTAATACAGGAACACCCAGATTCATAAAGTAAATTCTTAGAGACCTTCAAAGAGACTTAGACTCTCATACAACAATAGTGGGAGACTAACATCCCACTGACAATATTAGACAGATTATCGAGACAGAAAATTAACAAAGATATTCAGGATCTGAATTCTGCTCTGGATCAAGTGAACATAATAGACATCTAGAGAATACTCCACCCAAAAACAATAGAATATAAATTCTTCTCATCACCACATGGCACTTACTCTAAAATTGATCACATAATCAGAAGTAAAACACGCCTAAGCAAATGCAAAAGAACTGAAATAATAACAAACAGTGTCTCAGACCTCAGTATAATCAAATTAGAATTTAAGTTTTAAATATTCACTCAAAACCACACAGCTGCATGGAAGCAGAACAACTTGATCCTGAATGACTATTGGGTAATTAATGAAATTAAGGCAAAAATCAAGAAGTTCTTTTAAACTAATAGGAATGAATAGACAATGTACCAGAACCTTTGGGATGCAGCGAAAGCACTGTTCAGAGAGAAATTTATGCACAAAATGTCCACATCAAAAAGCCAGAAAGATCTTAAGTGAACACCCAAACATCACCACTAAAAGAACTAGAGAATCAAGAGTAAACAAACCCAAAAGCTAGAGGAAGATAAGAAATAACCAAGATCAGAGATGAACTAAAGAAGACAGAGACACAAAAACCCCTTCAAAAAAATCAATAAATCCAGGAGCTGGTTTTTGGAAAAATTAATAAAATAGATAGACTGCTAACTAGAGTAATGAAGAAAAGAGAGAAGAATCAAATAAACACAATCAGAAATGATAAGGTGGATATCTTCATTGATCCCACGGAAACACAAACAACAATCAGAGGATACTATAAATACCTCTATGTACATAAACTAGAAAATCTAGAAGTAATTGATACATTCCTTGACAAATATACCCTCCCAAGACTGAACCAGGAAGAGATCAAACTCCTGAACAGACCAATAACAAGTTCTGAAATTGAGGCAGTAATAAATAGCCTAACAACCAAAAAAAACCTGAGGACCACATGGATTCATAGCTGAATTCTACCAGAGGTACAAAGAAGAGCTCCTACCATGTCTAGTGAAACTCTTCCAAAAAATTGACACTAAGAGATTCCTCCCTAACTGATTCTGAGGCCAGCATCATCCTACTACCAAAACCTGGCAGAGATACAACAGAAAAAGAAAACTTTAGGCCGATATTCTTAATGAACATTTATGCAAAAATCCTCAATAAACTACTAGCAACCTGAATCCAGCAGCATACCAAAAAGCTTATCCAGCACGATCAAGTAGGCTTTATCCTCAGGTTGCAAGGTTGCTTCAACATATGCAAATCAATAAATGTGATTCATCACACAAACAGATCTAAAGACAGAACCCATGTGATTATCTCAATGAATGTAAAAAAAACTCTCTATAAAATTCAGCATCCCTTCATGTTTAAAACTCTCAATAACCTAGATATTGAAGGAACATACATCAGCATAATAACAGCCATATATGACAAACCCACAATCAGTTTCATACTGAATGGACAAAAGTTGGAAACATTCTCCTTGAAAACTGGCACAAGACGATGATGGCCTCTCTCGCCACTACCATTCAATATAATATTGGAAGTTCTGGCCAGGGCAATCAGGCAAAAAAACAGAAATAAAGCATATTCAAACAGGCAGGGAGGAAGTTAAATTATCTTTGTTTGCAAATGACATGATCCCATATCTAGAAAACCCCATCATCTCAGCCCAAAAGCTTCCTAAGCTGATAAAAAACTTCAGCAAAGTCTCAGGATACAAAATCAATATGCAAAAATCACTAGCATTCCTACACAGCAACAAAAAACAAGCTGAGAGCCAAATCCTGAGTGAACTCCCACTCACAATTTTCACAAAAAGAATAAAATACCTGGGAATACAGGTAACAAGGGAAGTAAGGGATCTCTTCAAGGAGAACTACAAACCTCTGCTCAAATAAATCAGAGAGGACACAAACAAATAGAAGAACATTCCATGCTCAAGGATAGAAAGATCAATATTCTGAAACCGACCACACAGCGCAAAGCATTTTATAGATTCTGTGCTATTCCCATTAAACTACCATTGACATTCTTCACAGAATTTGAAAAAAACAAAAACTATTTTAAAATTCATATGGAATGAAAAAGAACCTGAATAGCCAAGACAATCCTAAATAACAATAACAAAAAGCTGAAAGTATCATGCTACACAATTTCAAACTACACTACAATGCTACAGTAACCAGAACAGCTTAGTACTGGTACAAGAACAGAAACATAGATAAATGGAACAGAATAGAGAACCCAGAATTATAAGACTACACACCTACAACCATCTGATCTTCAGCAAACCTGACAAAAACCAGCATGAGGAAAGGATTCCCTATTTAAAAAATTGTGTTAGGAGAACTGGCTAGCCATATGCAGAAAATTGAAACTGGGCCCGTTTCTTTTATTGTATACAAAAATCAACTCAAGATGGATTAAAGATTTAAATGGAAAACACAAAGCTATAAAAACTCTAGAAGAGGGCCAGGCACAGTGGCTCATGCCTGTAATCCCAGCACTTTGGGAGGCCGAGGTGGTGGACCACCTGAGGTCAAGAGTTTGAGACCAGCCTGGCCAACATGGTGAAACCCTGTCTCTACTGAAAAATGCAAAAATTAGCTGGGCATGGTGGCAGGCCCCTGTAATCCCAACTACTCAGGAGCCTGAGGCAAGAGAATTGCTGGAACCCAGGAGGGGAAGCAGAGGTTGCAGCGAGCCAAGATCGAGCCATTGCACTCCAGCCCAGGCCGACAACAGCAAGACTCCATCTTGAGGGGGAAAAAAAACCCCAAAAACTCTAGAAGAAAATCTAGGCAATACCATTCAAGAGATAGGCACAGGCAAATATTTAATGATGAAAAGACCAAAAACAATTGCAACAAAAGCAAAAATTGGCCAATGGGATCTAATTAACCTAAAGAGCTTCTGCCCAGGAAAAGAAACTATCATCCAAGTGAACAGACAACCTACAGAATGGGAGAAAAAAATTGCAATCTATCCATCTGACAAAGATCTAATATCCATCATCTACAAGGAACTTAAACAAATTACAAGAAAAAACAAATAACCCCATTAAAACATGGGCAAAGGACATGAACAGACACTTCTCAAGAGAAGACATACATGCGGCCAAGAAACATATGAAAAACAGCTCAACATCACTGATCGTGAGAGAAATGCAAATCAAAAGCACAATGAGAAACCATCTCATACCAGTCAGAATGGCTATGATTAAAGTAAAAAAAACAACAGATGCTGGTGAGGTTGTGGAGAAAAAGGAATGCTCTTATACTATTGGTGGAAGTGTAAATTATCAGTTCAACTATTCTGGAAAACAGTGTACAGATTCCTCAAAGATTTAGAGGCAGAAATACCATTTGACCCATTACTGGGTATATACCCAAGGGAATATAAATCATTCTATTATACTGACACATGCATGCATATGTTCATTGAAGCACTGTTTACAATAGCAAATATGTGAAATTAACCTAAATGCCCATCAATTATAGACTGGATTAAAAAAATGTGGCAAATATACATCCTGGAATGCTATGCAGCCATTAAAAGTAATGAGGTCATGTCCTTTGCAGGGACATGGATGGAGGTGGAGGTCATTATCCTCAGAAAACTAATTCGAGAACAGGAAACCAAATACTGTATGTTCTCACTTATAAATGGGAGCTGAATGATGAGAACACACGGACATACAGGGAAGCACAACACACACTGGGGCCTGTTGGAGAATGGAGGCAAGGAAGAGAGACAGCATCAGGAAGAATAGCTAATTGATGCTGAGCTTAATACCTAGCTGATGGGATGATGTGTAGAGCAAACCACTATGGCACATGTTTACCTATGTAACAAACCTGCACATCTTGCACATGTACCAGTGAACTTAAAAATAATAAAAGACAAAAGTTGTATTAGTCCATTTTCACACTGCTATAAAGAATACCTGAGACTGGGTAATTTATAAAGAAAAGGAGTTTTATTGACTCACAGTTCCACATGGCTAGGGAGGCTTCAGGAAACTTACAATCATTGCAGAAGGCAAAGGGGAAGTGAGACACATCTTACATGGCTGCAAGAGAGAAAGAGAAGTGGGAAGTGCCAAACACTTTTAAACCATCAGATCTCATGAGAACTTACTCCCTATCTTTAGAACAGAATAGAGGAAACCACTGTCATAATCCAATCACCTCCCTCCATATCCCTCCCTCAATCTGTGGGGATTACAATTTGAGATGAGATTTGGGTGGGGACACAGAGCCAAACCATATCAAAACTTTATAGCAATAAATGTCTACATCAAAAAAGAAAATTCTCCAATAAATAACCTAACATTATACCTCAAAGAACTTAAAAAGATAAAAGAAAAAAAGCCCACAGTTAGGAGAGGAAAGAGACAACAAAGATCAGAACAGAAATAAATAACATAAAATGAGAAGAACTGTGGAAAAGATCAATGAGATTAAGAGGTTTTACTAAGATAACAAAAGCAACAAATGTTAGGCTAGCTAGCACAAAATTTACAGAACTGAAATAATAGAAATCAGAAATAAGAGAAGAAATATTACAACTGATACCATAGAATTTCAGAAGATCATAAGAGACTACTATGAACAATTATATATCAGCAAATCAGATAAAATAGAAGGTGGATAAGTTCATAGACAACTACAACCTATGAAGACTTAATCATCAAGAAATAGAAAATCTAAACAGACTGATAATGAGTAAGGAGACTCAATGTATTAGTCAGTTTTCACGCTGTTGATAAAGACATACCTGAGACTGAGCAATGTATGCAAGAAAGAGGTTTAATTGAAACAGTTCCACAGTGGCTGGGGAAGCCTCACAATCATGGCAGAAGGCAAGGAAGAGCAAGTCACATCTTACATAGACAGCAGCAGGCAAAGAGAGAGCTTGTGCAGGAAAACTCCCCCTTATAATAACCATCAGTCTCATGAGACTTACTATCACAAGAACAGCATGGGAAACATATGCCCCCATGATTCAATTATGACCCACTGGGGTCCTCCCAGAATACGTGGGAATTCAAGATGACATTTGGGTGGGGACACAGGCAATCCATATCACTCAGTAATAAAAAATCTCCCAACAAATAAAAGCCTAGGACTGGAGGGCTTCATTGGTGAATTCTACCAAACATTTAGAGAAGAACAATTGCTAATCTTTTTCAAACTCTTGAATATTGAAGAGAAGGGAAAAGTTCTAAAGTAATTTTATAGGTCAATGTTACCCTGATACCAAAACTAGACAAGAATACCACAAGAAAAAAAAAAATACAGGATAATATCTCTGATAAGCATAGACACAAAAATCTCCAACAAAACACTAGCAAACCAAATCTAACAGCACATTAAAAGAACCATACACCGTGACCAAGTGGTATGTATTCCTGAGACACGAGGATGGTTCATCATAAGCAAATTAATCAATGTGACACACCACATTAACAGAATGAAGGATACAAATTATATGGTCATATCAGTAGATACAGAAAAAAACACTTTGCACAATTTGGTATCCTTCCATAATAAAAACTCTCAACAAACTAGGTGTAGAAAGAATGTACCTCAACATAATAAAAGCCATATATGTCAAGCCCACAGCTAACATAATACTCAACAATGAAGGCTGAAAGCTGTTCTTTTAAGATCAAGAAACAAGACAAAGATGCCCACTCTCACTACATCTATTCAACACAGCACTGGGAATCCTACCCAGAGCAATTAGGCAAGAAATATGAGTAAAAGTCATCCACATCAGAGAGGAAGAAGTAAAACTGTCTCTGTTTGCAGATAACATGATCTTATATAAAGAAAACTGTAAAGACTCCACTAAAAAACTCAGAAATAGTTGACAACTTCAGTAAAGTTGCAAAATACAAAATTAACATATAATAATCAGTAGCATTTCTACACACTAAGAATGAACTATCTGAAAAACAACTTAAGAAAGCAATCCCACTTACAATATTTAAAAAGAACAAAATACTTAGGAATATATTTAACCAAGGAGGTGAAAGATCTGTACACTAAAAACTATAAAACAGTGATGAAGAATTCAAATAAGAAACAAACAAATGGAAAGGTATTTCATATTCATGGATTTGAGGAATTAATATTGTTAAAATGTTCAGGCCAGGGCACAGTGTCTCATGCCTATAATTCCAGCACTTTAGGAGGCCAAGGTGGGTGGGTCGCTTGAGCTCAGGAGTTTGAGACAAGCCTGGGCAACATGAAAAAACCCTGTCTCTACAAACAAATACAAAAATAATTTGGGCATGGTGACACATGCCTGTAGTCCCAGCTACTTGGAAGGCTAAGGTGAGAGGATCACTTGAGAGGCTAAGGTAGGAGGATTGCTGGAAGGCTGCAGTGAGCTGAGATCATGCCACTGCACTACAGCCTGGGTGACAGAGTGGGAGCCTGACTCAAAAAAAGAAAAAGAAAAAAAAATCTCTGTACTACCCAATTTATAGATTTAAAATTCCAATGGTATTTTTCTGTAGAAAAAAAAACAACTCTAGAATTCATATGAAACCCCAGTAGACCCTGAAAAGTTACAGCAATCTTGAGAAATAGCAACAAAGCTAAAAGGATCACGCTTCCTGATTTCTAATTATATTATAAAACTACAATAATCAAACAGCTGGTACTGGCATAAAAACCAATGAAACAAAAGAGAAGGAGCCCCCAAATAAACTCACACATATATGGTAAACTAATCTTCAATACAGGGCCAAGAATACAGAATGGGGAAAGGATGATCTCTTCAATAAATGGGGCTAGGAAAACAGAATATTGGTATGCAAAAAAATAATAATAAAAGTGGACCTTTATCTTATACCATGCATGAAAAGCAACTCAAAATGGATTAAAGCCTTAAACATAAGATTTGAAACTGTAAAACTCGCAGAAGAAAACATAAGGGAAAATCTCCTTAATCTTAGTCTTCTCAACAATTTTTTGGATAAGACACTAAAAGCATGGGCAGCAAAAGCAAAAATAAAATGAGACTACATCACATTTCAAAGTTTCTGCATATTAAATGAAACAGTGAACAAAATTAAAAGATAACCTATGGAATGGGAGAAAATATTTGCCAACTATATATTCAATAAGGGGTTGATATCCCAAATATATAAGAAGTTCCTACAACTCATTAGCAAGGAAACAAATAACATGATATTTAAATGAGCAAAGAATTTGAATAGATATGCTCTAAGTAAATGAAAAGGTGCTCAGCATCACCAACCATGAAGGAAATACAAATCAAAATCACAATGAGCTATCACTTCACACCTGTTAGGATGGCCATTATCAAAAAGTCAAAAGATAACAAATGTTGACAGGGATGTGGAGAAAAGGGAACCCTTATACACTGCTGGTAGGAATATAGATGGGTATAGATATTGTGGAAATCATATGGAGGTTCTTCAAAAAATGCTGGTCAAAGTGTAAAAACTTTTAGTTATGAGACAAATAAGTTGTGGAGATATAAAATACAGCATGGTGACAATAATTAATAATGTATTATATATTTGAAACTTGCTAGGAGAGTGGATCCCATCACAATAAAAAAGATGACTATGTGAATTGATGGATATTTTAATTAGTTTAATGGTTATAAACATTTCATAATATATACATAAATCAAATCATCATATTGTACACTTTAAATATATACAATTTTTGCTTGTCAGTCATATCTTTAAAAAACTGGGAAAAATGAACAAGAAAATGCAATGGGTCAAGAATAAACAAGATACTCTACAACAAAAACAAAAAGATGGGAGGGCTTCCTCTAAAAATAATCAAGACATATTATAAAACTACAATAGTTAAGACAATGTGGTCTTGGCAGAAAATTAGGTAGATAGATAGATAGATAGATAGATAGATAGATAGATAGATAGATAGATAGATAGATAGACAGATAAAATTCTTAATAAATATACATATTTACCAGTGAAATAAAATAGATAGCCAAAAAATAGGCTGTGGATTTTTGGTGAAATGTCCCTGCAGAGCCATAAAGAAAAGATGGTTATTGTTTTTTTTCTCCCAATAAATAATTCTGAGATAATTTTATATTTAAATGGCTAAAATAAAATTGGCCAGATTCAAAGCTTAATTTCAAGAGGATTAGATCTAAATGTGAAAAAGAAAAATAACAAACTTTTACAAAATGGTATAAAAGAAAATTTTATGACTTCAGTGTAAGGTTTTTTTTAAAAAAAAAAGATAAATGTACATAACTGTTAAAAATGATAAATTTGACTACACTAAAATTAAAAGTGTCGCTCATCTAAGACATTATTGAGAGAAGAGAAAAGCAAGCAGCTGTGGAGCAGAAGAAGGTGTACACAATATATACATTTCACAAACAACTTGATCCAAAAAATAAAGGTTTTTTTAAAAATCATTTTTAAGAGAAAGGTAGTTTTGTTTGAAAACAAAGAGGAAAAACATCAAATATCCATATGGCTGATAGAATAAGTGATGTTGCTGAACTTCATTAGTAATCAAGGAAATATAAATAAAAGCACTGTAAGATACCATGATATATTACCAAAAAGAAAAAAAAAAAAAAAAAGAGATGCTAAAACTAAAAAGACTGACAGTAACAAGTGTTGGAGAATACTTGAAGCCACAGGAAACTTCATATATTACTGGTAGAAGTAAAATTTGTTACAACTGGTTTGGAAGAGTTTAACATTATCTACTAAATTTGAATATACACAAGTATCATGAAAAAAATTTTACCCTAGGTATTTACAAAAAAAAAAAAATTGTGTAAATATTTGCACCAAGAGGCATTTACAAAAATGTTTATAGTAGGATTGTTCGTTACAGCTAAATATTCATTAGCAACCCAATGGTGCTATATCCATACAACAGCATGGTGCTATATATTCATAATGTGGGAATACTACCCCACACAGAGCGTTAACTACAGCAACGTGTAACAGCATGAGTAAATCTCATAGAAATGTTGTCGAGCAAGAGAAGCCAGACACAAAAGAACACATTACTTCATTTCCAACAAGCAAAACTATAGTGTTTAGGCATGCACATTTTGGAGTAAAAAGTGAAGAAAAGTAAGGAAGCAACTATCATAAACATCAAGAGTAGAAAGTGTGCATTGTAACTCAGAAAAGCCATAGAAGGGACTTCTGGGTTGCTATCAGTGTACTATATCTTGCTCTAGTCAGCGGCTACATGACTGTTCACTATAATACTATACTAGTTCTACATTATGTATTCTGTAATTTACTGTGTGCCTGTTATATTCCAGCATAATTTTTTAAAGTATATGATAAAATAAAACAAAAAAAGTGTTACTTACAAAGATCTCCTACCAAAATTGACACTATTAACCACTAACCACTTCTTTGTTTATTAAACTGTCTTAACAAAAGAGGGTATCAATATGACTAATTAAAACAGTATTCGTAAAGAGGCTGTTCATCATTGGTAATCAAGAAAATGCAAATAAAAAGCTATGCTTATAAACTACCAAACTTCCTTGATGTTTTTCCTGCTCTTCTAGACTTTTTTTTCCCCTCAGTCTCTCCCACCTCTCAAATTTTATTGAGCCCGAGGGTCTTACCTTTGCTCTTCTTCTTTTCTAACTGTATATGCTTTCAAAGGAAACTTCACACTGCTTGAACTCTACTCAGGTACCAGCAGTACATCAAAAACAACAGTCCAAACTGAACTCATTAGCTCCCACCTCAAACTTTCTTCCTCTTCCTATGCACACTGCCTTATTAAATTTTTTTGTTAATAAACTTCTATTGAGTAATATACTTGAAGTAAACTCTGGAAGTACTTTGCTAGACTGCAAGGATATAAAGATGTATATAACACATATTTCCCTTGCCCTAGCAATGTACTTGAAATACAGTAGGTACCAAATAAAAGTTAAGTGGATGAATTCATTCACTAGTATGTCCTCAAGGTATTTACAATCTAATGGGTCCGCAAGGACATAGTTCAGAACACAGCTCAAATACTTGCACAAGAATTCCCAAGGTTTGATTAACCTAATACCCATACAGATAGTATGGAATAGTCTAAGTCTTTATTATCCTTATGATCTGAACTGTGGGTTGGTCTAGATTATTAATGCTGTCAAGCGAACACAGAAGTCTTGAAATCTTTCTCCCTCTGCTGAACTACCCACAATATATGAACTAACTCTTTACTCAAATGTTATCTTAATATTCTGTGATATTTGGTCTTCATACCAGGTCCTTGACATATGGTTCTTAAAACCTTTGGAATCTCTGATGTAATAAGAGTGTCTCTTGTGTGCTAATGAGATGACTGATGGCTAGGGGCCTCTTGTTGGCTTTAGAATGGGGACTGGTCACCAGAAAGTCCAAAGACATGATTCCGGGGTTAGGAATTTCATGCCCACCCTCTCCCACCAACCTCTAAGGAGGGAAAAGTAGCTAAAAGTTGAACTGATGACCAGTGGCCAATGATGTAATCAATCATGCCTGCACAATGAAGTCTCCAAAAAAAAAAAAAAAAAAAACCGAAGGACAAGATCTGGAGGGTCTTTCCGTGAGTTGAACACATGGAGTTTCCTGGAGGGTGGTGGGTGGTGTCCACAGAGGGTATGTAAATTCCATGTCTCTTGCCACATACCTTGCTTTCATCTGGCTTTTTATACATATACTTTGTAACATCCTTTATGATAAACTGGTCAATGTAAGTTAAGTATTTCCCTGAGTTTTGTGGGCTGCTCTAGCAAATTAATTGAATCTGAGGAGGTAACCATAGGAACCCCAATTTGTAACCTGTCTGTCTGAAGCACAGGTCACAATCTGTGCTTGTGATTGGTGTCTGAAGTGGGGACAGTCTTGTAGGGCTTAGTCTTCAACCCGTGGAATCGGACACTATCTCTAGGTAGATAGCATCAGAACTGAATTTGATTCGTCTGCCACAGAATTGCCTGGTGTGTGGAGGAAAACCTCCACTCATCTAGCATCTGAAGTGTTGAATGACTGTTTAAGAATAGAGCGTAAAGAAAACATTTTAGTTTTTCCTATATCCACATATATTCTGATAAGCCAACAGATATTTATTAACAGGCTCCGGAGCTGGCCTGCCTGAGTCTGAAGCCTGTTCCACCCCTTGCCAGACAGTGACCATGGTAAGTTTTTCACTTCTCTTCATCTCTGCATCCTCAGTCTCACTGAAATCATTAGGAGTTGCAATGATAGCAGCACTAGGATTGAACAGACGGGGTTGCAAAGTTCTTACCACCCTGCCTGACACAAAGAAATTGATCAATCAATATTAACTGTTGCTATTCATTCAGCAAATATATATTATACAGTTCCTATTTGATAGGCATTAGAAATGCATTAATGAGTTAAACAAATATGTTCGCTGCCTTTCTGAAGTTTTCAATACAAAAGGACCTGGCAAATACACAAACAAAATCTATTCCTGAATAAATTACTATGTTTTTGTTTGTAACTGGGGAGCTGTTCAATTTTTCTGGAAGTTATGTGACTTCCTTCCCTGTACACCTCTTAGGGAATACGTGAACTAACAACAAAAGGGGACCCCCAAAGGATGCTATGTTCCCCAGTCTGGAGTCCTGAGCTGCAAATGACAATGAAAAGCTGCAAGTATCTTCAAAGTTGTCTTTGGAAGCTAAGTTAATGCTACTCCATCCTACCTGCCAATTTCCTTTTTTCATTCCATTTATTTTCTCTCTATTGTTGTGAACAACAAATACATGTAAAACAAGAGAGAACTAGGGAATGAAGATGTTTCTGAGACAGAAAGAGAAGGCAGAAAGACAGAGACAGGCAGTCCAGAGTTGCATCAGAACATTTGTAAAATAGATATTTTTTATTCTGAACCTGAATTTTAATTATTTTAACATGACTACCTCATTCTTCCTTTAAAGGAAAGGAAGACAAACTACAGTCTCTACAGATACTCTGTAGAAATAAAAATGTCACTGTTCTTAAGACAATAAATATTTCAGCAGAAAAATGAAGAAGTGATGTAAATGTGCATGAGAAAACCAGTGGCAGGCTTTGGATTCTCTTGGATCTCCAGTGCTCTTTCTTCACTGGGTGCATATGGAGAGAAAAGGAGCATTCTCTTGCACTAGTCATTTATTATTTATTTTTATGCTTTAATTATTTGTGGAAATTCCTGACAGCTTCATATTCAGCCAGTTTTACTGACAGTCAGGATTGTGCGTTAAGGAGTGGGAGGACAAAGCACCCACTGGAGAGGAGGAAACAGTGCCAGCAGTTTCATGGTTGGGAATTGCATAGCTGAGCACTGAGAAATAACTTGATTTTAGGAGGATGATAACAAATTTTAAAATGATGCTAATGACACAGTTTGACGTCTTTCTTGGGAGATGTTTTTAGAATATTTTCCACTGGTGAAAAAGAAGGTAGCTGAAACTCGCTAGATGTGGGAATTTTCTTTCACTCTGATCCAAGTGTCACATCACTGCTCTCTGTGACTATAGGAGACCCTCGAACATCCCTGGAGTGAGAGGGCATTTGGTTCTGAAGCAAGGGCCTGACAGTGTGATAACAAGGACTCAGGAAAGTTAATCTAGTTACATGAGAATTTATTGAAATCTGTTCATTCATTCGTATATTCATTTCCTCCATTCACTCATTCACAAATATAGGGTACAAAGCACTCTATTACATATTAGATTGCAAGACTATTTGAGCAATTTATTTTGAAAGAATGAAAATTTGAACCAGAGTAGTGGCTTTAATATCTTCCTAATTCTTACAAATTTGTTTAAATCAGAAAGGGTTTGTGTTTGTTTTGGTATTGGTTTTAGTTTTGGGTTTTAGGGCTTGTTTTAACCTTGTTGTTTCTCTGTTTTCACTTCTTTGTTTATTTGTCTTTCAGATATCATCAATGGTATTCACTCATCCATACACAAAGTTTCACCCTTTCATCCTGAAGATCAACAGGACTCATTGCTGTCCAGGATATGACGTATTTTAAAAACTATATCCAAGGTTTCATTACTTTATTGTTATTTCTAGCACTCAAATAATATCTGCCATCCCTGTAGCACCTCTTCCATGCCTGGCATGATTCTAGTTACTTTAACCTCATTATCGCCACTCCTCATAACAGAAAAGAAAGGAGATTGTTGTTATTCCCATTTTACAGATGAAAAAACCAGGGATCCCTGAGGTTAAAAATAGCTTCATAACTAGTTAACAGTGAATTAGGGTCTCAATGTGTCTGACTCAAAAGCCCACACTCTTCAGTTTTACTTTTCATAAAAACTTGACCTTAAAGAGTAGCACAATGACAATTACAGTTCCTCTAAATTTATACCAAAATGGGAAACTGCTCTTGGGTTTGCCTTCTTTTGTAGCAGCTCCCCAGGGGATTCATTTCAGCAGTTTCTGACAATACAATGAGCACACGAGACAGGCATTATCTGCTCCCTGCGCTACGCACCAGGACCTCGAGTTTCCTCATTGCCTTGCACATCACACTCTTTTCTTTGAAGGGAATCCCATTTTCCCACCTGCATCCATCATTCATCTGTCATCCCATTCAACTAGTGAGGTTTTTAACTGGATGATTTTTTTTTTAATCTTTCCTGGCTAACCTTGTCGCTCAAGGTCTTTGCTCTGACTACAGTTTTAGAGCTCACTCATTTTCTTGCCTCCAGCTCACCCCTTTGAGAGTAGCAATTAACACAGACAACTGTTTTGTTGGGTTTTGCTTTTTACATATTAAAGGGCAGAGGCAACCAGCTTGGGTTGGT
This sequence comes from Colobus angolensis palliatus, assembly GCF_000951035.1. NCBI lineage: Eukaryota > Metazoa > Chordata > Mammalia > Primates > Cercopithecidae > Colobus > Colobus angolensis. The sequence goes on from NW_012114710.1 coordinate 4,823,143, forward strand.
CTCAGCTTCCTTTTGATCTTTCAGGAGCCACACAACAATATCCATCTGCACAACCTGAGAAGGTTAATTTAGGGATGGTTTAAGGAGTAAGTTTCAAGGTGCTATTGCTTGAGGTTTGAAGAAGGACCCATTACAGCAAAAGCATGACCTTTCTCAAATACCTCTCAGAGCAGCAGATGTACTCTACTGAAATCTCACCTCCCTCTTCTGATGCAGCGGATGAAAGTGCCTCTGAAGAGGAACAAAGATCTGTGCTATCATAAAGCATAGCATTTTCCCATTGCATTTGAATTGAGTATATTGCTCTTTCGGTTTTGCTAAGATTACACAAAATGTAATTACATCGACACTATTCACCTGGGAACCTAAGAAACGAATGCTAATGCAGCCGCACTAGGGGAGGGAAGCCTCTTGAATGGTGAAGACACTTTTTCCCCGGACCAGAATTTTGCCTGGTTTTTTCAGTTACAATCAATCCAGGCAGCATAGGGAAGCAGTGTGCCTCTGCACTGCTTTAGAATCCCACAGTTTCTCCATATGGGAACACATGTGTGTTTATTTTTTAGTGTTGGGGTTCATGGACTAAATGTTCTCATTTCCCGTGTTTTCCTATTTAGTCTGCCTAGCAGCCTTGTGAATACCCATGTATTCTCTGCAATTAAAATTTAATTTAGGACTAACTTAATTTTAAAATAGAAGTTGAATCAAGTAATGTGGGTTTGGGGCCTAAATAACTTAAACTTTTTGATTAATATCTCAAAACTGGTGTACCAGGCCTCTAGCATTCTTTGGGAGTAGGATAAAGTTTCAGACATGTGTATTGTGTGTTTTTTAGTGATGAGGAAAAATTAGTATAAGTGGAATCCTAGTTGTTTAGTAGCTTGTCATCTCAGTAGCCACAGCTAAACCCAAGAAAATGTGTCTTAGCAAAAAATCAAGATCTTTATGTGGCTTGCTCTTTATAAATGAACAAAAACTAAAATATAAAAAAAATTTTACTTCAAATTGGCAAGAATGACAATGAGAATAGAAAATGAGAAGAAAAAGAAAATACAAGCATAGCTCAGAGAATTGCAGGTTTGGTTCCAGACCACTGCAATAAAGCAAATATTGAAATAAGTGAGTCGCACACATTTTTTGGCTTTCCAGTGATATAAAAGTTACGTTTACACCATTATTAAGTGTGCAATAGTGTTAAGTCTAAAAAAAAATGTGCAAGCCTTAATTTAAAAGTGCTTTATAGTTAAAAAATGCTAATGACCCTCAGAGCCTTGAGCAAAATCTCATCTTTCTGCTGCTGGAGAGTCTTGTCTCCATGTTGATGATTGCTGACCTATCAGAGTTGCAGTTGCTTGAAGGTTAGGTGGTTGTGGAAATTTCTTAAGCCACCCTACATTCAAGCCATTCAAAAACATTAAAGTGTGCCACCCCACATTAAAGTCCTTCAAGCTACAGGGAAGGTTGCCACATCAAATGATTCTGCCTTTCATGAAATATTTCTTTGCAGCATGTGATACCATTTGACTGCATTTTACCCATAGTAGAACTTCTTTCAAAATTGGAGTCCGTCCTTTCAAATCCTGCCTCTGTTTTATCAACTAAGTTTACAAAATATTCTAAATCCTTTGTTGTCATTTCAACAATGTCCACAGCATCTTTGCCAGGAGTAGATTCCATCTCAAGAAACCACTGTCTTTGTTCATCTATAAGAAAGAACTCCGTCCGTATTCGCTCAAATGTTATCATGATATTGTAGCAATTTAGTCCCATCTCCAGTCTCCGTTTCTAATCCTAGTTCTCTTGATATTTCTACATCTGCAGTGACTTCCTCTACTGAAATCTCGAATCCTTTGAAGTCATCCAGGAGGGTTAGAATCAACATCTTCCAAACTCCTGTTAATGTGGATATTTTGACCTTCTCCATGAATGATGAATGTTCTTAATGACATCTAGATTGGTGAATCATTTCCAGAAGGTTCTCAATTTACTTTTGCCCAGATCCATCAAAGGAATCATATGTCAGTTATAGCCTTAGAAAATGTATTTCTTAAATAATAAAACTTGAAAGTCAAAATTAATCCTTGATCCATGGGCTGCAGAATGGATGCTATGTTAGCAGGCACAAAAACAACATTAATCTCCCTGTACATCTCTATCAGAGTTATTGGGTAACTAAGTATATAGACAATGAACAGTAATAATTTGAAAGAAATACTTTTTTCTGAGCGATAGTTCTTAACAGTGAGTTTCAAATATTCAGTAAACCATGTCATGAACAGATATGCTTTAATCCAGACTTTGTTGTTCTATTTCTAAAACACAGGCAGAATAGACTTAGCATAATTTTTAATGGCCCTGGGATTTTTAGAATGGTAGATGAGCATTGGTTTCAACATAAAGTCACCAGCTGCATTAGTCCTTAACAAGAGAGTCAGCCTTCCTTCAACTCTGAAGTTAGGCATTGGCTTCTCTCTTTCTTTGGAAGTTCTAGATAGCAGCAGCTACTGCTTCTTCTTCTTCTTCTTCTTCTTCTTCTTCTTCTTCTTCTTCTTCTTCTTCTTCCTCTTCTTCTTCTTCTTCTTCTTCTTCCTGATGGCACCTTTTTCATCCACATTGAAAAATCTGTTGTTTGATATTGCCATCTTCATCAATTATCTTAGCTAGATCTTCTAAATAACTTTCTGCAGTCTTACATTAGCATTTGTTGCTTCGCCTTGCACTTTTATGTTATGGAGATGGCTTCTTTCCTTAAACCTCAGAAACCAACCTCTGCTAGCTTCCCAACTACATATCTGCAGCTTCCTTAACGCTCTTAGCCTTCACAGAATTGAAGAGAGTGAGGGCCTTTCTTTGTTAGGGTTTGGCTTAAGGAAATGTTTTGGCTAATTTCACGTATGCAGACCACTCAAACTTTCTTTATATTAGCAATAAGTCTGTCTCACTTTCTTATCATTTGCATTCACTGAAGTAACATTTTAAATGTTCTTTGCATTTACAACTTAGCTAACTGGCACAAGAAGCCTAGCTTTTGGCATCCCTTGGCTTTCTACATGCCTTCCTCACTAAGCTCAAACATCTCTAGCTTTTGATTTAAAATGACAGACATGCAACACTTCCTTTCACTTGAATACTTAGAGGCCACTCACTGCAGGGTTATTAACTTGTCTAATTTTTATATTGTTGTTTCTCAGGGGCTAGAGAGAAAAAAGGAAAGAACTGAGGAAATGGCCAGTTAGTGAGGCAGTCAGAACACACACAATGTTTATCAAGTAAGTTCACCATCCTATATAAATGCAGTTTGTGGTGCCCTTCAGAAATTACAATAGCAACATCAAAGATCACAGATCAAAGATCATCATATGAAATATAATAATAATGAAATAGTTTGAAATATTGCAGGAATTATAAAAATGTGATACAGAGAAAGGAAGTGAGCACATGGTTTCAGAAAAATGGCATGCATACACTTGCCACAAACACAGAGTTGTCACAAATCTTTAATTTGTTAAAAAGAAATGCATTATCTGCAAAGGGCCATAAAGTGCAATAAAATAAGCTGTGCCTACGAAATGGGATTAATCACAATAATTTTACAAGTTTTTAATGAAAATTAGAAATTATATGTCTAAAGGAAATAACCAGACACGCACAGAAAGAGAGAAAGCATTGTCAAAACCTTCATCTTTATCCTAATCATACAACCAAATTACAAGGTGCCTTAACATCCATTGTGTCACTTTAGTTGAGGCTAACAAGAATTCTCTGGAGATCATGAGGATAGCTAGTAACAGCATAAATATTATAGGTAATGTGGGTTAAGGTCAACAAAGTCTTAATTGAGCATCTACTTATGTTCCAGGCACTATACCAGGTGTTGAAGATGCATTAGTGAGGGGGAAAAAATGTTCAGTTCTGGGTTGAGAGGGCAATTCAGAAATATACAGAGCCAAATACCACTAAAACTATAGCAAAGTATTTTTTTCTATAAACAGACATAAGCCACAAAAATGAGGAGACCAAGAGAGAAAATATGAGTAATAAATGCTTGGAAGCCAGAAAGAATATAGTCTAGAAGTAAGTGACCTACAAGACAAAAGAAGGCTAAGTGCCGAACTGAGAAGTGATTGAAAACCAACCCCTACATATAATATTCTCCAAGCTGCCATTGATGTTCCAAATGGGGCCTGAACATTCATATTTATAGGCTGGGTAGAAAGAGAAGATCCCTCTTTTTCTATATAACTAAGAGGTATACTGGCCTTGGAGTATAACTTAGAAGTTTCCGTACTCTGGTCTCTAAAGCAACTTGAGATCTCACTATGCTTTACTGGGCTGAATCAGTACCATAGAATCAGCTCCCTGCCCAGTTCTGGAAAGGGAAGACAAGGGAGCCAGGAAGCCTAATGATCTGTCTTTTCAGGAAGATTGCTGAAAGCATTAGAAAAGTAATTAGGTTCTTTTTCACTCCTACCCTCTTATCATCACCACCATCATCACCTCTACAGAGATACTGCAAGCTCATTCTTTGCAGAGAGTAGAGGGTCTCTGACAAAGTAGAACAAATGAGTATTATACTGAAAAGAGGGAAGTTAAATTTTCATATATGTGCTGAATGCTAAGTGAAGAAACCCTCAGTCCTCTTCTTCCCGTTGGCCCTTAGAGTCTTTGCAACTAGACTTATACTTCTAGGCAGGAGAGAGGTGACTTCTTTGAAGGTTCTAACTCACTTTTTACCCCACAAAAAGATCTAAAGATGGAGGGGTTCCAAGATGGCCAAATAGGAACAGGTCCAGGCTGCAGCTCTCAGCGTGATCAACAGAGAAGACAGGTAATTTCTGCATTTCCAACTGAAGCACCTGGTTCATCTCACTGGGACTGGTTGGACAGTGGGTGCAGCCAATGGAGGGTGAGCCAAAGTCAGGTGGGGTGTTGCTTCTCCCAGGAAGCATACTGAGGCAGGGGATTTCCATTTCCTAGCCAAAGGAAGCCATGACAGATGGTACCTGGAAAATTGGAACACTCCCACCCTAATATTGCACTTTTCCAACAGTCTTAGCAAATGGCACACCAGGAGATTATATCCCATGCCTGGCTTGGCAGGTCCCATGCCCAAGGAGCCTTGCTCACTACTAAGGCAGCAGTCCAAGATCCAACTGCGAGGCAGCAGCCTGGGCTGGGGGAGGGGTGTCTGCCATTGCTGAGGCTTGAGTAGGTAAACAAAGCGGCCAAGGGGAGCTTGAACTGGGTGGAGCCCACCACAGCTCAACCAAGCCTGCCTGCCTGCCTTTGTAGACTCTGCCTCTTGGGGCAGGGCATAGCTGAACAAAAGGCAGCAGAAACTTCTGCAGACTTAAACGTCCCTGTCTGACAGCTCTGAAGAGAGCAGTGGTTCTCCCAGCATGGAGTTTGAGCTCTGAGAATGGACAGACTGCCTCCTCAAGTGGGTCCCTGACCCCCATGTAGCGTAACTTGGAGACACTTCCCAGTAGGGACTGACTGACACCTCATACAGGCAGGTACCCTTCTGAGACAAAGCTTCCAGAGGAAGGATCAAGCATCAATATTTGCTGTTCTGCAGCCTCCACTAGTGACACCCAGGCAAACAGGGTCTGGAGTGGACTCCAACAGACCTGCAGCTGAGGGTCCTGACTGTTAGAAGGAAAACTAATAAACAGAAAAGAATAGCAACAACATCAACAAAAAGGAGATCTACACCAAATTCCCATCTGTAGGTCTCCAACATCAAAGAACAAAGGCAGATAAAACCACAAAGATGGGGAGAAACCAGAGCAGAAAAGATGAAAATTCTAAAAACCAGAGTGCTTCTCCTCCTCAAAGGATCACAGCTCCTGACCAGCAACAGAACAAAACTGGATGGAGAATGACTTTGATGAGCTGACAGAAGTAGGCTTCAGAAGGTCGGTAACAACAAATTTCTCTGAGCTAAAGGAGGATGTTGAAACCCATTGCTAGGAAACTAAAAACCTTGAAAAAAGATTAGATGAATAACTAACTAAAATAAATAGCATAGAGAAGACCTTAAGTGACCTGATGGAGCTGAAAACCATGGCATGAGAACTAAGTGACACATGCGCAAGCTTCAGTAGCCAATTTGATCAAGTGGAAGAAAGGGTATCAGTGACTGAAGATCAAATTAATGAAATGAAGCAAGAAGAGAAGCTTAGAGAGAAAAAGAGTAAAGAGAAATGAACAAAGCCTCCAAGAAATTTGGGACTACATGAAAAGACCAAATCTACATTTGATTGGTGTACTTGAAAGTGATGGGAAGAATGCAACCAAGTTGGAAAACACTCTGCAGGATATTATCCAGGAGAACTTCCCCAACCTAGCAGGGCAGGTCAACATTCAAATTCAGGAAATACAGAGAACACCACAAAGATACTCCTCAAGAAGAGCAACCCCAAGACACATAGTTGTCAGATTCACCAAGGATGAAATGAAGGAAAAAATGTTAAGGGAAGCCAGAGAGAAGGGCTGAGTTACCCACAAAGGGAAGCCCATCAGACTAACAGTGGATCTCTTGACAGAAACTCTACAAGCCAGAAGAGAGTGGAGGCCAATATTCAACATTCTTAAAGAAAAGAATTTTCAACCCAGAATTTCATATCCACCAAACTAAGCTTCATAAGTGAAGACAAATAAAACCCTTTCCAGACAAGCAAATGCTGAGATTTTGTCACCTTCAGACCTGCCTTACAAGAGCTCCTGAAGAAAGCACTAAATATGGAAAGGAAAAACTAGTACCAACACTTCAAAAGTATACCAACTTGTGAAGACCACTGACAATAAGAAGAAACTGCATCAACTAACAGGCAAACTAACAAGCTAGCATCATAATGACAGGATCAAATTCACGCATAACAATATTAACCTTAAATGTAAATGGGCTAAATGCCCCAACTAAAAGACACAGACTGGCAAATTGGATAAAGAGTCAAGAACCATCAGTGTGTTGTATTACAGAGACCCATCATATGTGCAGACACACATAGGCCCAAAATAAAGGGATGGAGGAAGATCTACCAAACTAATGGAAAAAAAAAAAAAAAAGGCAGAGGTTGCAATTCTAGTCTCTGATAAAACAAACTTCAAACCAACAAAGATCAAAAGAGACAAAGAAAGTCATTACATAATGGTAAAGGGATCAATTCAAGAAGAAGAGTTAACTATTGTAAATACATATGCACCCAATACAGGAGCACCCAGATTCATAAGGCAAGTCCCTAGAGACCTACAAAGAGACTTAGAGTCCCACACAATAATAATGGAAGAATTTAACACCCCACTGTCAATATTAGACAGATCAATAAGACAGAAGGTTAACAAGGATATCTAGGACTTGAATTCAGCTCTGCACCAAGCAGATCTAATAGACATCTACATAACTCTCCACACCAAATCAACAGAATATACATTCTTCTCAGCACCACATCACACTTATTCCAAAATTTACCACATAGTTAGAAGTAAAGCACTCCTCAGCAAATGTAAAAGGACAGAAATCACAACAAACTGTCTCTTAGAGCACAGTGCAATCAAATTAGAACTCAGGATTAAGAAACTCACTTAAAACCTCACAACTACATGGAAACTGAACAACGTGCTCCTGAATAACTACTGGGCAAATAACGAAATGAAGGGAGAAATGAAGATGTTCTTTGAAACCAATGAGAACAAAGGCACAACATATCAGAATCTCTGGGACACATTTAAAGCAATGTGTAGAGGGAAATTTATATCACTAAATGCCCATGAGAGAAAGCAGGAAAGATCTAAAATCGACGTGCTAACATCAAAATTAAAAGAACTAGAGAAGCAAGAGCGCATAAATTCAAAAGCTAACAGAAGGCAAAAAATAACTAAGATCAGAGCAGAACTGAAGGAGATAGAGACACAAAAAACCCTTCAAAAAATCAGTGAATCCAGGAGCTGATTTTTTAAAAGATCAACAAAATTGATAGATTGCTAGCAAGACTAATAAAGAAGAAAAGAGAAAAGAATCAAATAGATGCAATAAAAAATGATAAAGGGGATATCACCACCAATCCCACAGAAATACAAACAACCATCAGAGAATACTATAAACACCTCTACACAAATAAACTAGAAAATTTAGAAGAAATAGATAAATTCCTCTACACATACACACTCCCAAGACTAAACCAGGAAGAAACTGAATTCGTGATTAAATGAATAACAGCCTCTGAAATTCAGGCAATAATCAATAGCCTACCAACCAAAAAAAGTCGAGAACCAGATGGATTCACAGCCGAATTCTATCAGTGGTACAAAGAAGAGCTGGTACCATTCCTTCTGAAACTATTCCAATCAATAGAAAAAGAGGGAATCCTTCCTAACTCATTTTATGAGGCCAACATCTTCCTGATACAAAAGCCTGGCAGAGACACAACAGAAAAAGAGAATTTTAGATCAATATCCCTGATGAACATTGATGCGAAAATCCTCTATAAAATACTGGCAAACCGAATCCAGCAGCACATCAAAAAGCTTATCCACCATGATCAAGTTGGCTTCATCCCTGGGATGCAAGGCTAGCTCAACATATGCAAATCAATATATGTAATCCA
>NW_012114710.1:4833388-4891116 GCF_000951035.1 Colobus angolensis palliatus
GACCCGGCCATCCCATTACTGAGTATATAACCAAAGAATTATAAATCATGCTACTATAAAGACACATGCACACGTATGTTTATTGTGGCACTATTCACAATAGCAAAGACTGGAACCAACCCAAATGTCCATCAATGATAGACTGGATTAAGAAAATGTAGCACATATACACTATGGAATACTACGCAGCCATAAAAAAGGATGAGTTCATGTTCTTTGTAGAAATATGGATGAAGCTGAAAACCATTATTCTGAGCAAACTATCACAAGGACAGAAAACCAGACACCACATGTTCTCACTCATAGGTGGGAACTGAACAATAAGTACACTTGGACACAGGGCGGGGAACATCACACATCAGGGCCTGTCATGGGGTGGGGGGTAGGGGGGAGGGATAGCATTAGGAGAAATAGCTAATGTAAATGATGAGTTAATGGGTGCAGCACACCAACATGGCACATGTATATACATGTAACAAACCTGCACGTTGTACACATGTACCCTAAAACTTAAAGTATAATAATTTTTAAAAAGATTTAAAGATGTTGACACCAGGAATTCTCCAAGAAGTGCTTCTCATTCAGGTTATCAGGCAATAATGCTCAAAGTCAGGTAGCTCTACTCATTACCTCAGGGTTCCTAAACAGCTTTTTAATGCTCCAATCCTAATCATGAATAACATGATTAAAACAATCAAGAATAATCAGACATCTAAGAAAAAATTCTAATACGGAGGCAAGAGACCAAAACAAAACAAGCAAACAGACAAACAGAAAAAGCAACTTGGACAAAACAGAAACTATTTAGGGAGAAAAACTTCAACAATAACAATATCAACAATAAAAAAAATCTCATTATCTGTTTTGAGATAAGAGGATATATTTCATCCATGAAACAAGAAGTGAATGCTATAAAAAAAGAACTTACTGAGAAGAAGAAAAAAGAGTTGGAATTTGGCAATATTATAGCAAAAATAAATAAATAAATAAAAATCTCAATAGAAAGCTCAAAGATAATGTTGGAGTAATCATGCCAAAAGTTCACTGAAGACCAAAGAAATGGAGAATAGGGGAAGAAACATACGAACATCATTTCAAGAGGCACAACATTCAAATAATAGGTGTTCAAAACAAAAGTACAAAGAAAGTGGAGAGAAAACTCATAAAAGAAAGAATACAAGAAAATTTCCAACAACTCCAAGTTATAAATTTTTAGATTACAAAGGCCCATGGAGTATCCAGAAAAATAGGTAAAAATAGATCCACACCAAGGGAAATCATTACGAAATTTCAGGACTGTGGAAACAAAAAGAAGGTTTTACAAGCTTATCAAATGAAAATTCAGGGCTCATGTAAGAGGTCAGTAATCTGACTGACATACTGAAAGTAAGAAAACAGTAGAACAATGCCTTCAAAATTCTGAAGCAAAATCATTGCTGAACTAGAATTCCACATCTAACCAAACAATTAATCTCATCAGGGAAGAATAAAGGCATTTTTATACACCCATCATGCAATATCGATCAATTAATTAATTTAAAATAACCTGTTTTCCTTAAGAAGAGAGTGGAGAAAGTTTGCCTCCAAAATATGGGAATACATCAAGAAATCAGAAGAAAAAGTAAAAGAGAGAATCCAAAACTGAAGGGAGAGAAAGAGTACCTGCAGGTTGCTAGTGAAAGAAAAGGCTATGGAGATGACGCATCCAGAGAGGAGCAGCACGATTCAGGAAACAGGCATTTTGGTAGCTGTCATCACATTTTTTTTAAATTATACTATCTTTTCAACCTCATCAAACTAGTGGAATATGTGGTCTATCAAAGGAGTAAAACCAAAAAGGAGGCAGTCATAAAATACAGAAAACATGTAATCAAACTCAGAATGGTAAAGGGAATTCCAAGTATGAAAGAAAAGGAGAAACTCAAGATATCTAGGAAGTTCAAATGAATCTTCAAAGCAAAATTTCTCTAAGTAATAAAAGTAACTAAAAATCTGCTAATATTAGGAAAAATGATGCTGAGAGGTCAATAAAATGTATGAAAAGAATAACTGCAATTGGAAAAATTATCAACTTTAGTAACAACAAAAAAAAACATAATCTTATGGCAACGTTCGTTTGTAAGTAATATTTGCATAGGCATAATAATAATAAACAATAATGATTTAGCTAAAATTATAATACATCTATATTGGAAAGATGGAGGAAACAGAGTGATAGGAAGTCATTAGACAATATATAAAACAAATATAGTAGCACACACACATTATGTAGAAATATGAGTGTGTAAATGCCAAAAGAAATAGCTTATAAAGTCAAAAACGGTTGCCAGTTGGAAGGTGTATTGTTGGCAATGACGGGCAATGGGTGGGGAACCACTATACTTTATTATTAGCTTTGTAGTATTACTTGGTATTTTAAACCACATATGTATAATAGATTGATAAAATGTTTAATTATCAAAATTTCTAGTTTCATCATCATTTTTCTCTAGCACCCAGCACAGTGCCTAGCACATAGTAGGTCTTTAGTATTTATTGAAACTGAATAAAAGAACAAAATCATGATTCTATTATAGAGGAGCCTTCAGCAGAATAAATGGAGAATATAGAAAAGATTTACTGGATAAGGCACAGTTGTTTATATATAGTGCCTTGCAAAACAACTAGAACTGCTGAATAGAACAGAGGCCCTTCTTCACCCTCTCTGAGGTTCACAGGCCATTTTCAGCAGCACAAAGGGGTAAAAAGTAGCAATAATTGTGGTGGTGGCAGCAGCAGTGTACATCATCATTGTAACAAGCAGCATCATACACCCTGCTCATCATTATAATCTTAAAAACCACAATATCTTGGCTGGGTGCAGTGGCTCATGCCTATAATCCCAGCACTTTGGGAGGTCCGGTGGGAGGATCAGCTGAGGTCAGGAGTTTGAGACCAGCCTGACCAACATGGTGAAACCCTGTCTCTACTAAAAATACAAAAATTAGCCAGGCATGGTGGTGGGTGCCTGTAATCCCAGCTACTCAGCAACTCGGGAGCCTGAGGCAAGAAAATCACATGAATCCAGGAGGTGGAGGCTTCAGTGAACTGAGATTGTGCCACTGCACTCCAGCCTGGGTGACAAGAGAGAAACTCCACCTAAAAAAAAAAAAAAAAAAAGCACAATATCTGCAGAAATACTCTAGGTCACTGTAGGGCAGTAAAGTAGACGGGAAAAAGTACAACTTTGAAGGAAGACATACCTGTGGGCAAATACCAGTTTTTACAGTTACTTCATTGCTTTCAGAAAATCGTTTAACCTCTTTCTGGTTGTTTGCTCAATTTTAGAATGGTAACAATATCACCAACCTTGCAGGAGTTCTTAAAGAATACCAGACAATGTATTAAAACACTTTAGTATGGAGTAGACATTCAATATAGGAAGCTGCTATTACTACAGTTAAACTAGAATAAAAATTTCCTGAGATGGAGAACCTTGTCTGTTTTGTTTCCAGGTCCTGAAACAGTGCCTGACACACAGTAGGTAGACAATGAATATTTGATGAATGAATTAATGATCATTTCAAAAAGAAAAGCTTTTATTTGGCCTCTTCAGTGTACACAGGTCAGCTTTGAAACCATTTACTACAGCATCTTAGATAAGTACTGTTTTTTGGGAATCAATTTCCTCAAACAATGCCACTAGTTATCTGCAGAGAAACACTCGCTCAGTCAGGTGCCTAACCTCAAACATTCCACTAACTTTGAGGGCCTACAACTTTCAGCATCATAGGTGCTGAGACTGTAATGAAAAGGTCAAAAACTCTCATCCCAACATACCAATATATTCTCGCATGTGTTGTTTAGTTTTGTTTTACTTGGTCTCCAAAGAAGATGTCTCCACGAACTTTAATCATTATTCTTTCTCATTAAAAAAAGTTTTATCACTGACAGCAAGAGATATATTGACTTATGCAAACTAGGCATTTTTGTGTAATTCAAGCATTTTTGTCACCCTAAATAAAATTGTTAACTTTATGTCCTCTTTAGGTTGCACATGTCTAGGCAAAGAGCTTCCTTTACTAAACGGAAGTCATTCAAGAGGTTTCAGAATCTTTAAATGAGTGGAAAGCATTGCTCTCTGGAGCAGTTGCTTTATTACCCTATCCACGAAGTCAGATTATAATAAGGAAAAGACAAAAGCAGCTTAGCTACTTTTCTAACGCTTTTTTTCCCTTCTGTATTCCTTCCTTTTATATGTATCCTTTCTGCTGTCCATGACCATCTGGAGAACATAAACAACCATTTTAGAACCCAGATGCCCAGCCATTGAGAATTTCCTAATTGAGTTATGCCGCAGTCAGCTGCACACAGAACCACACCCAGAGCCCTGGCGTGCTCCACAGTTCTGCTGCAGAAACTTACAAAGACTCTGAGGTTTCCAACTGGGAGGTGTGCTGCTTCAGGAAATATCTGTTCTGCCTTCCCTCCAATTTCCCATTTGCTGGCACTTTTCATTGATCTTGGAAAACACATGGCCAGCATCTGTCTGTGAATAACTATTTATCATTGTGTAAAACATCTATGAAATGTTCTGCTTATAGAGATTTCTGCAAAACAAAACACAGGCTATGTCTTTTTGGTGAAATTGTTTCTCTGAGTCAAGTTATGAAGCAACTACAATTTCAGGATAGAGATCAGTATTTTGATCACACTAAAAGTAGAAATGTCCATTTCAAATAAACTTAAATTCTGAAATAATTATTTCCACTTCATGGTGTTTTGTTGTTGTTGTTGTTGACCAAAAGAATTCTTAAGTACAGTATGATTACATGCTCATCCTCACCCTCAGATTTGGGCATTATTAGCTCATTTTACTGTTGAAGAAATTGAGGCCCAGAGAGGTTAGTGTAGGCTGTATAATTGAAATATTATATGTACAAGTTCACTTTCAGTATTCTTTGTTTTATTTTAGTAAGTTTAAATTATTTAATTATATGAAATTTTTTAAATTTTTTTTAAGAGACAGGTCTCACTATGTTGCCCAGGCTGGTCTCAATCTCCTGAGTAGGACTACCTGACTTTGAACATTATTGCCAGATCTCCTGGGCTCGAGTGATCCTCCTGCCTTGGACTCCCAAAGTGCTTAGATTACAGGTGTGAGCCACCACACCTAGCCCCACTTTCAATATTCATAAATTAAAGCTACACAACATTCTTTCAAGCATATTTTTATATTCATTCATGCATTTATTCAACAAAAGATCTCTAACATGAAAGATTTTAGTAGAATCAAACTTTATAGTGAGATTTTCTGATGGTTGTTATTGCATCAGATAAATTCTTGGAATATTTTACGGGCAATTTTGAGGGCAAAAGTAGGCAATTAATAGTAATTATCTCATTTAATGATAATGTACAAATAGAATTTTATGATCCAGATCCAAGCAAAAGTCTTAGTAGAGTAGGTATACATCTCAGCATCTCTCACAAATATTCTTTCAGCTTATTCAATAAGCTTTTAAGCACTTACCAGATATTTGATGCTGGTACTAGATGGTACTAGATGCCCATGTGAGAAGAATAATCTGATCCTTGGTTGTAAGGAATTTGTTGGAGACTGGTGCAAAAGACAGACATTTGAGAAAACTAAGACACGCACACAATGCAAATCATACGATAAGGTGTCAAAGGCCAGATGTGGAAGCAATTGACTGGTTAAGCAATAGGGAAACCTTCACAGAGTAGGTGACACCTGAATTGCCTCCTAATGGGTGATTAAGAGTTTTACACACTAATAAAGGTGAGAAGGGCATTCAAGGAGAGCAAAGAGAACGTATAAAGGTGTAGGGACAAAAAAGAGTCTGCTATTTGAGCTAGGGTGAGAAGTCTGGTTGGAGCAAAGGTGTTGGGAGGATTCTGGATGATAAAGATAAACAGATCACATAGAAGTTGTGTTCTACAACATGGCTTGGGTGACCCTGGGCAAAAGAGAGAGCAACAGGAGTATTAAAACACAAAAGTGACGTGATCAGATACATCACTTCGGAACTATATTATGGTGTCAGTGATATGGGAGTGCAGGGAAGTGCTGAGTAGAGAAGAGCAGAGTCCCTGGAGAAGGCTCTACCCTCGGGCCTATGCCCACAGACCTAAGTGAAAACAGACACTCCTGTTTTCACACCAAAATGTTGCATTTTTCCAAGACCACTCTGGCCTACCATGTTCCCCCATCCTGTGACCATATAAACTCCAAACATTAGCAGGCACAGACACAAGTGGCTGAATGTCGAGAGGAACTGAGCAACAGACCAGTAGACACCAGCAGACCACAGAGCAGTAATGGCTGAAAGACATGGCAGAGAAAGAGAGAGGAGAAGGCATGGAGTTCTGGGCATCTGTTTGGCAGGGGATGGTCAGGGAATAGTCTGGCCACTGGGTAGCCCAACTCCAGGGGAAGACCACCTTCCCACTCCATCCCTGGCTCCGGCTCCCCATCCATCTGGCCAAGAGCCATCTCCACCACTCAATAAAATCTTGCACTCATCCTTTGACCCCACATGTGATCCAATTTTTCTGGTACACTGGGCAAGAGCTCAGGTTACAGAAAGCTGTCACACTGGGTCTATTGAGCTAATTAACACAAAACATCTGCAGAGAGCAAAGTTGAAAGAGCACATTGTAATACACATGCCCACTTGGTCTTTGGGAGCTGTAGACACCCACTCCTAGATGCTGCCATGGGGCCAGAGCCCAAAAGCGCTCCCCATGTCCTCTGCACCTGCCAATCTGCATGCTCCCCCTAGAGATCTGAGCACTGAAGGAGTGAGTCACACCCCTGTCACATGTCCTGTGAGGGGGATAAGGGAACTCTCCCACTTCACCAGAATGAAGGCAAAGGAGAAGATGGCAGAGGGGTTTGGGAAACTGCTCTGCCTGGAGATATTGCTTTAGGAGTCACAGTCAAATAAAAACAAAGGTATAGTTGATTCCCATCACCTGCTATGATTATGCTTTATAAATTCACTGAGGGCACTAAATTAGTAAATGCTAAGATGTTGCTCCTAGGGGAAATACATGGTTAGGTTCCTGTGAGCCTCTCTTCACACATTTTCATCTGCTGATCAATGCATAACCTTGTTTTATGTGTGTTTCTGCTTTAAAACACCTTATTATATATATATGTGTATGTGTGTGTGTGTGTGTATATATACATATATTTATACTTATATTTGATTCCTTAACATTGAAAAGCCCACAGCTCCCTAACTCATGCCTAAACAAAGCTTGTCTAATGTATGTATTTTCTCTGTAAGACATCACAGCCATCTCGTACTTAGCAGCAGTAGATAACATCTTGCCTGGAAGCCATTTTAAACAGTAAATCACCAACAAAAACACAATCATGTGAAAAATGTGGCACTAAAAAGACGGCGACAAGGAGGCTTGCATAAAATATGAGAGCTGAAACAAGAAGGCAATGTAGCCTCCTTGACCTCAGTTGAGAACATCCAAGTCAGGTGACTCAAATTTTTCTCCACTTTTACCATCAAAGTGTAAGGAGTATTGATTTGGGGGTTGCAGATACATTTTAGCAATTAAGTAAATTTGCAAATATGAAAACAGTGATAGTGAGAATTGACCAAACATTAAATCATTCAAGAGGATAAGAGAGCTGGAGATGCCTACAGAGGGAACGCCCAGAGGACAGGAACACCTAAAAATCATCTGGAAAGTAAGCAGGAACAGGCAGAGATGGAGAAGAGACCAGATTCTTAGAGGCCAAGGAAAGTCGAGTATTTGAGAAGTAGACTGTTTAATAGTTTACAATGTTACAAAATGGACAATAAGGCCAGAAAATGGGATTTGGATGTGTCTATCTACCATGGTCACCTTAACAGGGAGTGGTTTCAGTCATGGAACAATGGCAACAGAGGTAACTGGATCCCTCCTAGGTGCTAGTTAAGACATTATAAATTTTAAGAGACTTTCTGACTCTGAAGGAACTAGGCAGGCATAAGGAGTTATTCATGTATTTTTAATAAACATTGAACATCACTAGGTGTCCGACATGATTTAATCACCGGAAACACAGTAATACACACAGTAGGCAAAATTCTTGTTCATATGGAGCCCCCATTCCACTGCAGGAGTTGTTCAATAGATACACAAATAGATAACAAAAATGTCAAATGCTAAAAGTGCTGTGAGAAAAATAGAGCAACATAAGGGGAGAGATATTGACGGACGTTTCTAATTTAGTTGATGGTCAGTGATGAAAGCTGGGCAGAAGCCTAATGAAAGTATGGGAGCAGATCATATGCTTATCTCAAGGAGAAGTGTTCCAGGCAAGGGAAACTGAGAGCACAAAATCCCTCCTTCCCAAAGGATGTTGCTTGGTGTGTTCCAGAAAGAGCCAAGACGCCAGAGGGGCTGGAAAAGGCAAGCAAGGAGGAAAGTGGTAGGAGAGACAGTCAAGCGACTATACTACAGCAGTCCAAAGGAGGGCAGGGTGAGTGCTACGGGTCATTAGAGGAGAGAAGAATCTCTGACTGCTGGGGACTTATGAAAGTTTTGAAAAATATGTCAGACTTAGGCAAGATTTATAAGAAAGGATTAAGCTATGTGCACAGGAGTGGAAGGGTAAACTCTTTGTATGTGGGCAGGGTTGTGTGAGGAAGATATCATTAAGTTAAAAGCAAAAGTAACAATGCACAGGGAGCCGATCTGGCTGGCATGGAACTTCTCTACCAGGGTGACTGGGGGAAAACTTTAGAGGTCAAATAGTCTCAACATGGGAGATCATGAAAGCCAAGATAATGGCAGCTTCAGAGGGTTCTCAATAGTCCCGTGTTAGATTACAAGGTGCCTTGGAAAGTTGAAGATGGCAGTGACAGGTGTCTAGGATGGCTGAAAAAGAAGATATTCAGAGGCAGAAAGAAAATTAAGAGAGTATTACAGTAGTTCTGTTGATGAGCTGATAAGGTCCGTGACAAATGTTCTTGCCACTGGAGTGGAAAGACAGCAGCAAACATTATGAAAGGGCAACGTGTCAAGATTTAGAGACTTGGTAACAGGGAGAGACTGTGAAGGGGTGATGGCACCATTGACAAAAATCAGAAAAACTGCATGAGAATAATTGGTTTAGGGAGTGGAGGAGGAAAGCGGTTAATAGTAGAAGAAAATAATAGGATATCAAGAGGAAGATGCCCTACAGACAGTGGAAGATATAGGATAGAAATTCAGGGAAAAGTTAGAGATGGTAAGTGTCTCTAGGGTAAAATCTTGGCCTGGTTCACTTTGAATAACTCTCACCCCAAACACAGTAACTGAAACTCTACAATAAATGATTACTGCATGAATAAAAAGAAAGTACACCATGTGCTGGGGCTTGCTTTAATAGAGGAAAGTAGTGAGTAAAGTATTGAACTTTGGAATGTGATAGTATTTGGCAGAAGGGAAAAGTAAAAGAAAACCAAAGGATCAATCACAAAGTAGTCTAGAAATTTTACAAAATTATGCTAAGTTCATGGTAGAAAAGAATCATGTGGCTAGGAATCCTCAACAGAAATTCGAGGCTTAGAAGCACAGAGGCTACTGCTGAGCCCACAGGGAATATATGCCACTCATTATTATTTAGGTGCCACAAGTGCAATGTAAGTGGAGGTCACTTTGGGAAAAGAGGAGCCCTCATGGTTCCCTGGAATAGGTGAAAGAGGTGAGTTTCTTAAGGAGAAAGTCCCTAAACAGCATCAGACGAATTGCAAGCTTTCAGCCCCACCTCCCACATGGATACAGGGAGAATTTTACATCGTTCTTACACAGCTTTATTTAGGACTGGAGGGAAGCCAACTGTCTATTGTTCAAGTTCACATTTCAGCTGATGATGGAAATTCACACATTCTGTATGAGGCCATCCTGAGGAGCAGTCCTCAGTGTGGGACTTTGGCAATCATACTACATTCTAGGACAAACATGCTTTCCAGAGAGGCAAAGATTTTCAAAACAAACAAACAAATCAGCCAGCCAGAAAATGAATCTTTCAGTGTTTACCACAGGGAAGATATCTGCTGAAAAGTTTAAGAGTAGTGATAAGCATCATTTCCTCCATTAATTACTTGTTGGATTAAAGGAGAAAAAAAATGAACACATTGTCCTGGCATTTTCTTGTAATTATTGTGGGCGGCCCACCTTGCTCCTCATGAGCTGTAATTTCTTCAAAAGCACAGAATCTTGAAAAGAAGAAAAGAAATCTCCAGTATTCACCAAAGTGTATTAAAACATGTTGATTGTTGGCCAGGCGTGGTGGCTCACGCCTATAATCCCAGCATTTTGAGAGGCTGAAGTGGGTGAATCACTTGAGGTCAGGAGTTCAAGACTAGTCACATGGCAAAACCTCATTTCTATAAAAAATACAAAAATAAGCTGAGTGTGGTGGCACACACCTGTAGTCCCAGCTACTTGGGAGGCTGAGAATGAGAATCACTTGAACCCAGGAAGTGGAGGCTGCAACGAGCTAAGATCGCACCACTGTACTCCAGCCTGGGTGACAGAGTGAGATGCTGTCTCAAAAAAAAAAAAAAAAAAAATGTTGATAGTTCAGCATGAGTTTGGGAAGAAAATGTAATAACTATGTGACTTACGACATGGACTTTATCTCCTTAGCTTTGTAAAATAAGAAGGCTTAGTAACTCAGGGTCATTAAATCCAGGGTTCTGGCAAGCATGAAGTAAAATGTTATATATTGTCATCTCCACAGGAAAACCATCCCTACCCGTCCAATTTAGACAGCCAGCTACTACGTGTCAATCACACTTGTCCAAGTCTTTGCTTAGCATTTGTAACAATCTAATACGTGTTTGCTGACTTATGTATTTAATATCTGTCTCCCCTGAGCAGAATATAAACTCCAAGAGAACAATGACTGCCTCATTCACTACTCTATCCCTAGTACATATAACAGAGCCTGGCACATAGTAAGTACTCCGTATATATCCATTGAAGAAATAAAAATGGGTTGCTTGTTTAATGCTAATCTTCTTCTTTTTACTCCATTCCAAACTCACAAGGCAAATATATATTTTATATGTCTAGAAATTACCATTACATTGTATATGGTTACAGTTGTTATAGCAACTTCTCTTCCCTTTATATTAAATGAGATAATACATACTCCCAGCATGATGTTGGCCAATAGAATTGGTGCTTAACCAAGTTAATTTCCTTTCCCTTCTATTGTGTGTACTTCTTCTGTTCATAATATATTTTGAGTTAGAAAACAGAAATGGATCGAGGGGCCAAGATGGCTGATTAGAAGCAACTGCACTCCACAGCACTCACAGAGAGGAGAGAAAGGGA
Organism: Colobus angolensis palliatus; assembly: GCF_000951035.1. Taxonomy (NCBI): domain Eukaryota; kingdom Metazoa; phylum Chordata; class Mammalia; order Primates; family Cercopithecidae; genus Colobus; species Colobus angolensis. Next base: position 4,844,726 of record NW_012114710.1, read on the forward strand.
CAAGTGAATTCAGCGCCTTCAACTGAAGCATCCAGGTTCTCACATTAGGACTGATAAGGCAAACCACTCAATGCACTGAGAATGAAGAAAAGCAGGGCGAGGCAATGGCCCACCCAGGAGAGGCAGAGAGCCAAAAGAACCCTCACCCCCATCCAAGAGAAGTGGCAAGTGATTGTGCAATCACATCCACATGAGAAGGAAATTATGCTTCTCCCACAGATCTTTGCAACCTGCACACCACTAAGGCCTTGGGACCAATACACAGAGCTGTGTGGAGTCTTGGCAGAGCAGCTGTTCAGGCACACACAAACACCCAGGAGTTTTATAATTTTGGCCCTGGCACCTCTGACAAAACAGGGTATCTGTTCATACATTCCCCTAGGAAAGGGGCTGAATCCAAGGAGCCAAGCAGCATCATTCTGTGGGCCCCACTTCCACATCACCTCACAAGCTAAATCCACTGGCTTGGAAGCATCCCCCACCATGCAGCACAGCTGCCTTGCCAGCTTGTGGCCAGACTACTTCTTTGTTTTTTTTTTTTGTTTGTTTTTTTGTTTTTTTGTTTTTGAGACAGAGTCTCGCTCAGTTGCCCAGGCTGGAGTGCAGTGGCCAGATCTCAGCTCACTGCAAGCTCCACCTCCTGGGTTGGCGCCATTCTCCTGCCTCAGCCTCCCGAGTAGCTGGGACTATAGGCGCCCGCCACCTCGCCCAGCCAGGTTTTTTGCATTTTTTTAGTAGAGACGGGGTTTCACCGTGTTAGCCAGGATGGTCTCGATCTCCTGACCTCATGATCCGCCCGTCTCGGCCTCCCAAAGTGCTGGGGTTACAGGCTTGAGCCACCGAGCCCGGCTCTAGACTGCTTCTTTAAGTGAGATACTGATTCATTCCTCCTCACTGGGCAGGACCTCCCTGCAGGGGCTTCAGTCACTCCAGTAAGGGTTATATGTAGAGACCTCTGTTCCCTCCCTGGAATAAAGCTCCCAGGGGGACAGGCAGCCACAATCTCTGCAGTTTGGTCAACCAAACCATTCCAGTCTTCCAGCTTTGGAGAGTCCAAATGGTCTGGATGAGGAAGGGCCCCCTCCAAAGCAACATACCTGCTCTAGGAAAAGCAGCCAGACTGCTTCTTTAACCATTCCTGTTGACTGGGTGAGACCTCTCAACAGGGGTCTCCAGCCACCTCCTACAGGTGTGTTTGGACTGGCAAGAAATCTGTAACCCCTTGGGACAGAGTTTCCAGAAGAAGGAGCAACCTTCTTCCAGAAGAAGGAGTTACCTTTGCTGTTTCACAGCTTTCGCTGGTGATATCGCCAGGTATGAGAAAAACTGAGGCAATTAGGGTCCCAGCAAATCACAGCAGGCCTACTACGATAGTGGCCAGACTGTTAAGAAAAAAATAAATAAAAAGAAAGAAAGAAAACAAGAACATCAACAAAAAACCCCACAAAAACCCCATTGTTTTTGCTGATCTCTGAGATTAGCAACCTCAAAGATTAAAGGTAGATAAGCCCACAAAGATGAGAACAAATCAATGAAAAACTGCTGAAAACTCAAAAAGCCAGAGTGCCTCTTCTCCTCCAAATGACTGTAACACCTCTCTAGCAAGGGCTCAGAACTGGGCTGAGGCTGAGATGGCTGAACTGACAGAAGTAGGCTTCAGAAGGTGGGTAATAATGAACTTGACAGAGCTAAAGGAACATGTTGTAACCCAGTGCAAAAAAAGCTAAGAATCATAATAAAACAACACAGGAGCCAACAGTCAGAATAGCCAACTTAGAAGGGAGCATAACTAATCTGATAGAGTTGAAAAATACACTATAAGAACTTTACAATGCTATTACAAGTATTAATAACAGAATAGACCAAGTGGAGGAAAGGATCTCAAGCTTGAAGACTGTCTTTTGAAAATAAGACAGGCAGGCAAGAATAGAGAAAAAAGAATGAACAAAACCTCTGAGAATTATAGGATATGTAAAGCGACCGAAAGTATGATTGATTGGGGTACCTGAAAGAGATGTGGAGAATGAAACCAAGCTGGAAAACATACTTCAGGATAATATCCAGGAGAACATCCTTGACCTAGGAAGACAGGTCGACATTCAAATTCAGGAAATGCAAAAAATCCCAGTAAGATGTTCCATGAGAAGATCAGCCCAGGACACATAATCGTCATATTCTCCAAGGTTAAAATGAAGAAAAAATGTTAAGGGCAGCCACAGAGAAAGGCCATGTCAGGTACAAAGGGAAATCCTCAGACTAACAGTAGACTGATCAATAGAAAACCTATAAGCCAGAAGAAATTGGGGACCAATATTCAACATTCTTAAAAAGAATTTCCAACCCAGAATTTTATATCCGGTCAAACTAAACTTCATAAGCGTAGGAGAAATCAGATCCTTTCCAGACAAGTAAATGCCGAGGGAATTTGTCACCACCAGGCCTGTCTTACAAGAGCTCCTGATGGAAGCACTAAATGTGGAAAGAACTATTACCAGTCACTATAGAAACACACTGAAGTACACAGACCAGGGACACTGTGAAGCAACACATAAACAAGTCTGCAAAATAACTTGCCAGTGTCATGATGACAGGATCAAACCCACACATAAGAATTATAACTTTAAATGTAAATAGACTAAATATCCTAATTAAAAGTCACAGAGTGGCAAGATGGATAAGGAGCCAAGATCCATTAGTATGCTCTCTTCAAGCGACCCATCTCACATGCAGACACACAAAGGCTCAATATAAGAGGATGGAGGAAAATTTACCAAACAAATAGAAAACAGAAAAAGAAGAGGTTGCAGTCCTAGTGTCTGAAAAAACAAACTTTGAACCAACAGAGATGAAAAAAGACAAAGAAGGGCATTATACAATGGCAAAGGGTTCAATTCAACAAGAAGAGCTAACTGTCCTAAATATATATGCACCCAATAAAGGAGCATCCAAATCCATAAAGCAAGTTCTTAGAGATGTAAAAAAAGACAGACCTCCACACAGTAATACTGGAGAATCTAACATCCCACTGACAATACTAGATCATTGAGACAGAAAATTAAAAAACACATTCAGGATTCTGAACTCAGCTCTGGATGAAGTGGACCTGAGAGACATCTTCAGAACTCTCCACCTAAAAACAACAGAATATACATTCTTCTCATTGACACATGTCACATGATGTAAAATTGATCACATAATCAGAAGTAGAATACTCTTCAGCAAATGCAAAAAACTGAAGTCATAATGAGAGATGACAACGTGCTGGCGGCCCTCACTCACTCTCAGCACCTCCTCGGCCTTGGAGTCCACTCTGGCCACGCTTGAGGAGTCCTTCAGCCTGCCTCTGTACTGTGGGAGCTCCTCTCTGGGCTGGCCAAGGCCGGAGCTGGTTCCCTTGGCTTGCGGGAAGGTGTGGAGGGAGAGGCGCGGGCGGAACCGGGGCTGCCAGAGGTGCTTGCAGGCCAGCGCCAGTTCCGGGTGGGTGCGGGCTCAGTGGGCCCTGCACTGGGAGTGGCCGGCAGGCGCCACGGCCCTGGGCAGTGAGAGACTTAGCACCTGAACCAGCAGCTGCAGAGTTGCACCAGGTCCCCTAGCACTGCCAGCCTTCAGCTCCAGCCTGCGGCCCTGGCGCGGGATCCACTAGGGGACGCCAGCTGGGCTTCTGACTCTAGTGGGGACTTGAAGAACCTTTTTGTCTAGCTAAGGGATTGTAAGTACACCAATCAGCACCCTGTGTCTAGCTCAAGGTTTGTAAATGCACCAATCAGGGCTCTGTATCTAGCTAATCTAGTGGGGACTTGGAGAACTTTCTGTCTAGCCCTCTGTGTCCAGCTAAAGGATTGTAAACACACCAATTAGCACTCTGTGTCTAGCTCAGGGATTGTAAATACACCAATCAGCACTCTGTCAAAATGGACCAATCAACTCTCTGTAAAATAGACCAATCAGCAGGATGTGGGTAGGACCAGATAAGGGAATAAAAGTAGGCTGCCCAAGCCAGCAGCGGCAACCCACTTGGGTCCCTTTCCACACTGTGGAAGCTTTGTTCTTTGGGTCTTTACAATAAATCTTGCTGCTGCTCACTCTTTGGGTCCATACCGCCTTCATGAGCTATAACACTCACCACAAAGGTTTGCAGCTTCACTCCTGAAGCCAGCAAGACCATGAAACCACCAGAAGGAAGAAACTCCGAACACATCCGAACATCAGAAGTAACAATTCCAGATGCACCACCTTTAAGAGCTGTAACACTCACCGCAACAGTCAGTGGCTTCATTCATGAAGTCAGTGAGACCAAGAATCCACCAATTCCGGACACAATAACAGTCTCTCAGCCACAGTGCAATCAGATTAGAACTCAAGATTAAGAAATCCAGTCAAAACCACACAACTACCTAAAAATTGAACAACCTGCTCCTGAATGACTCTAGGGTAAATAATAGAGTAAAGGCAAAAATCAAGAAGCTCTTTTAAACTAATGAGAACATAGAGACAACATACCAGAATCTCTGGGATACAACTAAAGCAGTGTCAAGAGGAAAATTTATAGCACTGAATGCCCACATCAAAGAGCTAGAAAGATCTCAAATTCAAAATCTAACATCATGACAAAAACAAGCAAGCAAACAAACAAACAAAAACTAGAGAATCAAGAGCAAACAAATCCCAAAGCTAGAAGACAAGAAAGAACCAAGATCAGAGATGACCTAAAGGGGATAGAGACATGAAAACCTCTTCAAAAACTCAATGAATCCAAGAGCTGATTTTTTGAAAAAAATCAATAAAATAGACCACTAGCTAGAGTAGTAAAGAAGAAAAGAAAGAGAAAGCAAATAAACACAATTAGAAATGATAAAGGGGATATCATCACTGACCCCACAGAAATACAAACAACCATCAGAGAATACAAGTACCTCTATGTAGATAAACTAGAAAATCTAGAAGAAATTGATACATTCCTGGACACATACATCCTCCAAAGACTGAACTAGGAAGAAACTGAATTCCTGAATAGACCAATAACAAGTTCTGAAATTGAGCAGTAATAAATAGCCTAGCAACCAAAAAAATCCAAGGACCAGATGGACTGACAGCTGAATTCTACCAGAGGTACAAATAAGAGCTCCTACTATTTCTACTGTAAGTATCCCCAAAAAATGAAAAGAAGGACTCCTCCCTAACTCATTCTATGAGGCCAGCATCTTCCTAATACTCAAACCTGGCGGAGATACAACAACAACAAGAAAAGAAAACTTCAGGCTGATACTCTTGATGAACATCGATGGAAAAATCCTCAAAAAAATATTGCAAGCTGAATCCAGTAGCACATTAAAAAGCTTATCCACCACAATCAAGTAGGCTTCATTCCTAGGACGCAAGGTTGCTTCAACGTATGCAAATCAATAAATGTAATTCATCACAAAAACAGAACTAAAGATAAAACCCAGCTGGGCACAGTGGCTCATCACCTGAGGTCAGGAGTTCGATACCAGCCTGGCCAATGTGGTGAAACCCCACCTCTACCAGAAATACAAAAATTAGCTGGGAGTGGTGGCACGCACCTGTAATCCCAGCTACTTGGGGGCTGAGACAAGTGTATCACTTGAACCCAGGAGGTGGAGGTTGCAGTGAGCCAAGAGCATGTGACTGAACTCCAGCCTGGATGACAGAGTAAGACTCTGTCACAAAAAACAAACAAACAGAAAAAAAAACATGATTGTCTCAATAGATGCACAAAGGCCTTCGATAGAATTCAACATCCTTTCCAGTTAAAAACTCGCAATAAACTATGTATTGAAGGAACATACCTTAACATAATAAGAACCACATGTGACAAACCCACAGCCAATACCATACCAAATGCACAAAGGCTGGAAGCATTCCCCTTGAAAACAGGCATATGACAAGGATGCCCACTCTCACCACTCCCATTCAATATAATTTTGGAAGTTCTGCCCAGGGCAGTCAGGCAAAGGAAAGAAATAAAGCATATTCAAATAGGAAGAGAGGAGGTCAAACTATCTTTGTTTGCAGATGACATGATCCCATACCCAGAAAACCCCATTGTCTCAGCCCAAAAGTTTCCTAAGCTGATAAGCAACTTCAGCAAAGTCTCAGGATACAAAATTAATATGCAAAAATCACTAGCATCCCTATACAGCAACAATAAACAAGCTGAGATTTAAATCATGAATGATCTCATATTCACAATTGCCATTAAAGGAATAAAATACCTAGGAATACAGCTAACAGGGGAAGTGAAAGATCTCTTCAAGGAGAACTACAAACCACTTCCCAAATAAGTCAGAAAGGACATAAATAAATGGAAAACATTCCATGCCCATGGATAAGAAGAATCGATACCATGAAAATGGCCATACTGCTTAAAGAAAATTATAGGCTCTATGCTATTCCCATTAAATTACCATTGACATTCTTCACTGTATTAGAAAAAACTATTTTAGAATTTATATGGAACAACAGAAGAGCATAAATACCCAAGACAATCCTAAGCAAAAAGAACAAAGCTGGGGACATCATTCTACTTCAAACTATACTACAATGATACAGTAACCAAAACAGAAAACAGCATGATACCAGTACAAGAACAGACACATGGAACAATGGAACAGAATAGAGAACTCAGAAATAAGGCCACAAACATACAACCATCTGATCTTCAGCAAACCTGACAAAAATAAGCAATGGGGCAGGTATTCCCTATTTAATAAATTGTGTTGGGAGAACTGGCTAGCCATATGCAGAAAATTGAAACTGAACTTCTTTCTTATGCCATATACAAAAATTACCTCAAGATGGATTAAAGACTTAAATGAAAAACCCAAAACTATAAAAACCCTAGAAGAAAGTTTAGGAAATACCATTCAGGACAAATTGAATCCAATTAAAGATTAGAAATACCATTTGACCCATTACTGGGTATATACCCAAAGGAATATAAATTATTCTATTACAATCAAAGATTGAATTTGTCCAATTTTGCTTTCGTTTCCATTGCTTTTGGCGTTTTCATTATAAAGTCTTTGCCCATTCCTAATTAAAGAAACTATCATCAGAGTGAACAGACATCCTACAAAATGGGAGAAAATTTTTGCAATCTATCCATCTGACAAAGGTCTAATATCCAGCATCTACAAGGTAGTAAAACAAATTCACAAGAAAAAATAAACAACCTCATTAAAATGTGGACAAAGGGCATGAACAGACACTTCTCAAAAGAAGACATACATGTGGCCAGCAAACATGAAACACAGCTCGACATCGCTGATCTTTAGAGAAATGCAAATCAAAAGCACAATGAGATACCATCTCATATTCAGTCAAAATGGCTATTACTAAAAAGTCAAAAAACAACAGATCCTGATGAGGTTGTGGAAAAGAAGAAATGCTTTTACACTATTGGTGGGAGAGTAAATTATTAGTTCAACCATTGTGGAAGATAGTGTGGAGATTCCTCAAAAACCTAGAGGCAGAAATACCATTTTACCCATTACTGGATATATACCCAAAGGAATATAAATCATTCTATTATAAAGATATATACATGCATATGTTCACTGCCGCACTATTCACAGTAGCAAAGACATGGAATCAACCTAAATGCCCATCAATGATAGACTGGATAAAGAAAATACGGTACATATACACCATGGAATATTATGCAGCCATAAAAACAAATGAGATTACATCCTTTGCAGACACATGGATGGAGTTGGAAGCCATTATCCTCAACAAATTAAGACAGGAACAGAAAACCAAACACCACATGCTCTCACTTATAAGTGGGAGCTAAATGATGAGAACACATGGACACAAAGAGGGGAACAACACACACTGGGGCCTTTTGGTGGGAGGCAGGAAGAGGGAGAACATCAGGAAGATTAACTAATGGATGCAGGGCTTAATACCCAGGTGATGGGATGATCTGTTCAGCAAACCACCATGACGCACATTTACCGATGTAACAAACCTGCATATGCTGCACATGACCCCTGAATTTAAAACAAAATTTGAAGAAAAGAAAAAGAGAACAGAAGTGTATAAGACAAACACCCAGAGGAATCTCATAAACTGATTTTCACAAAACCCGTATGAGAAAAAGAGGCCAGAACATTCCAGTTGACTAGGATTGCTGCCTGATTTCATTAAGCATGACCTGATTTCTTTTACTTTCTGGAAAAGTGCTATTGTCATAGTACTTCTAATGTGGTTTTACTTCCTTCCAAGAAAAGCTTCACACAATTCTGTCATAGGTTTTTTTTTTTTTTAAGTAAATCTTTGCGATGACAGCTCAAAGGCTATTGAATTCAAAATACGCTAATCTTTTCCCAAATTCTGCTTTGTATGAAGGGGAAAAAAATCCTAACAGACTCCTAATTCAATATATACAGATTCCCAGTACTTCATTTTTTTAAGGATATTTTTACTAAAACTCATTAGCCTTTTATATATTATGCTTATTCTAAGTTTCATCTAACACACTGAACTATGAGTCAGTTCAAATAAGATTTAAAATAAGACTTCATTTTCATTGCACAGAACTACTCTTAATTGCATAGAACCAGTTTATACTGCCTTTATCCAATTAAGACAAAAGGTAGAAAGGATAATTTAAAATAAATCAAAACAATCAAATACTACATTTTAAATTTCACTTTACTTGGTGTTTGGGCTTCAGTTTTGTTTTGTTTTGTTAAGTGAGACTTAGAAAAATAATGAATTTAAAGAAACCACTTCTCAGTTTGAGAAATGCTATACAGATTTTTCTCAGGAAGACTTTGACTTTATCTCAGCGAAAGAGCCCTGAGCAGTGAGATAAGAGAAAATCAGCTTGTCTTTTTGGCTTCTTTTCTAAGTAGCTGAAATTGTTTCCTCATCTGTAAAATTAGTTATTTCGACAATCACGAAATTCCGTCTACTGCCTACATGTTATGAGGCTATATAAGGATTTTTAAAATTAGCTTCAATTTGAAGTGTAATTTTGATCTGCAACACTTCTTCTAAGCAATTGTTACTTTTAGTCATTTTATTATTGAGAAATGTTGTTTGATACATTCAGGCCATTAAAATATTTCAGAGCACTACCAAAGTGTTAAGAGTGTTTTCTTTAAACAACGTTAACTCTGCTATGTTGTTAAGAAATAGAGACTGAGAGATCGAAGAATTCACTTATTAATAAACCATTACCAATAATATTATATGCTGGTTTGAGGCTTTACATTTTACCTTGTTAAAGTTATCTTTCCATTTCAATAAAACTCCTTCATAAGTACTTTTAAATTATGATTTAAAATCTTAATGACGTTTACTTCTTCCAAATCTGTGAATTCAGAATAATTCTCCTTTTTTAACTACATAAACAATACTGAAAAGAACATCTTGCCCTTAAATTTTTATTTGCATTCTCATATATTTCCATTGGAAGACATGATTGAGAAGCAGTTTCAGAGCCCTACATATATATTTCCACTGCTTTGCTGTGGAACCAAGAGCATTAGTAACATACTATAAATAAAAAATGATGGCATGGATTACAAGTAAATTTCTCAAGTATAAAAGTTTATTTAGAGGTGGACCCATCATATGTAAGACATGTTTGTGATTCAGCTTTGTACCTCACTCAGACGCTCAGAGGGCATAATCAAGGCTATTATCTTGTCGGTTCTACTCTCCTCTAGACTTCCAGAGATGACAAAATAAGTCTTGGTTCAAAAAATACGTTTTTGAATGAATTCTGTTCTGACAGAGTTGTTGACAAAAAGTGTATTGGGATTCCACAGCTATGTGAAAATATTTTGGGGATATAATCGTTTATCTAAAGATAAAGGCTTAAAACAAATAATACACAGGTAGTTGTATACTTTTTCTAAGTAGGTAAATATGTATGTCTCTGCTTCACATTTAATATTCTGAGAGAATCTGATAATATCTATTCACAAAACAATTGCACAAAGTAATGCCTATATTTTGAGAAAGGATGTTCACATAATCCCTGCTATGGTTCAGATATTTGTCCCCTCCAAATTCATGTCAAAATTTGATTCCCAGTGTTGGAAGGAAGTGGGACCTAATAGGAGGTGTTTGGGTCATGGAGGCAGATCCCTCATGAATAGATTAATGTCCTTCCTTTTGGGGGAAGCAGTTCTCACTCTACTAATTCCAGAGAGAGTTTGCTGTTAAAACAAAAACAGCCGGGCGCGGTGGCTCAAGCCTGTAATCCCAGCACTTTGGGAGGCTGAGACGGGCGGATCACGAGGTCAGGAGATCGAGACCATCCTGGCTAACACGGTGAAACCCCGTCTCTACTAAAAATACAAAAAACTAGCCGGGCGAGGTGGTGGGCGCCTGTAGTCCCAGCTACTCCGGAGGCTGAGGCAGGAGAATGGTGTAAACCCAGGAGGCGGAGCTTGCAGTGAGCTGAGATCCGGCCACTGCACTCCAGCCTGGGAGACAGAGTCAGACTCCGCCTCAAAAAAAAAAAAAAAAAAAAAAACAAAAAAAAACTGGCACCTCCCAGCCACCCCTTCCAGCTTCCAGCTTCTTTTTGTGCCATGTGGCCTCCACCCTGAGTGGAAGCAGCCTGAGGCCCTCACTAGAGGCAGATGCTCAATCTTGAACTTTCTAGCCATCAGGATTGTGAGCCAAATAAACCTTTTTTAATTTATAAACTACCTAATCTCAGATATTCTGTTATAGCAACACAAAATGTCTAATTGTTAATAAACATGTACTGGAATTCTATATGAAGAATGGTACCATAAGCCAGACATCAAAGGATCCAGAGGCTACTAACTTACAGTTTAATTAATCTCTGCAGATGTGTGACCTTTAATAACATAAAAAATCATTTCAAAAAATAAAATGTCAGAACTCATATTTTGTTATCTTCTTTTCCTGAATCCTATCCATTTCTATTGAAATCGCCTTTAACTTTTTAAACCAAAGATTTCTTCCAGATAATAAAAGGAATAAATCCATTTTTAAAATGTTGTAAAATAAAGAAATGCATAAAGAAGAAAGTAATGGAGCAACTATCATCACACTGTGCAGAAATACCCTTATAAACATGCTTCCATAATTACTTCCTGTCTTTTTTCTATAAGTTTTTTTCATTTACAATTCATATGTCAGGATACCTTCTTCTGACTCCTTTCTTATCTATTCTTCTCTTAATATTTGTAATCACACTGTATATATAATTTGTGTGTTGCATTTTTCTCAACATTACTGATTATTAAAAGCATTTTTATGTCATTAAAGCACTCTTCATTTTTAATTACTACATAAATATTCTATTGTGCAACTGTACCGTGATTTACTTCCTCTAATTCAGAATATTTGAGGAGGTTTTATTTTTGACTGCATAAGTAATACTGTAGTAAACATACCTGCTTACAAATTTTTTTGGATTTCTTATTATTTCCTAATGATAGATTTCTATAAGTGGAATTAATGGCCACAAGGTATAAATGTTTTAAGGCTTTTCAATCAAACTATAGTATCTACCAATTTACATTATTAAGTTTTAATGAAAATAATGATTATTAAATATATAATAAAAATAAAAATATCAAACATTAATAGATGTACTTTATTAGTTTATATGATAAGGAATCCCAAGATATGCAATTTGGTTCTCATCCTAGTAAAGTGTCTCATGAGCAACAGCTTTCGTTTCACCAGTGGTTTACATATATGTGTTAAGACAGGTTGAAATAACACAGTCAATACACGACTCCCTTGAAAAAGGAGAAGAAATAAAAAGCAAAATCTTGCTTATTTCTCATCTTCAAACTATTTTATTTTAGGTAGATATGCTCATCATTTTGAAAAAGACATAAATCAGACATACTTAATATGAAGTCAATCATTTCAAGGTGTTTTTTAAAAATGAGTTTTTCTGTGTTTCTCCTCCAGCAGCAACATAAATGCAAAGGAAAAATAAAGGAAGAGTGCACCTTCATGGGAAAGTAGGCAGCTAAGGGAAGCAGTAGTGTTTGGGAACCTGATTTACTTGGATCTCAGTTCATGGGCTAACACAATTTGGCATGAACATATACATCTTTATCCATTTAAAATTCCAAGTCCCTAAAGCTTTAGACTTCTGACCCTTTTAAACTTAAATATGGCATATTTTAGATTTTCTCTTCTCATACTATGAAAAGTTTTAGCTTAAAACTATAAAATTATATACTTTTTTCTTTAGTAATCATCGGTATTGCATATTACTTAAGTGGATGGGAATCTAAGTTGAACCACCTAGGTTCAAATCTCAATCCCACCATTTACCAGCTGGGTGGCACAAGAAAAGTCATTTGTTCTGTGCCTCAGATTTGTAATTTTTAAAATGGAGATAATAATGGTATCTATCTCTTAGAATTGCTATTAGAACTAAGTGAGTTATGCTTGCAAAGTGCTTGAACCACCTGCCTTACCTGGCACGTGGTATTGAGCGTTAATGACCATCAGTGCCACCAGACATTATTAGCTGCAGGATCCTAGGAACACACTTGTAATGTATACAGAACCTGAATGGACAGAGAGTAAGATATATGATAATATGGCAGAGCATGTATTAGGTACTAAGTGAATGTTATGGGTGAAAGAAATTACAAGACTGCCATGGAGGAAAGACTTACTAAAGGATAACACTCCCTGGGTAGACCCCTCCCAGAAAAGGTGGGACTTAGCAGAACCTTGAAGAAAAGAGACTTGGAACAAAAGTGGAAGAGCAGTTTAGGCAAAGAAAATGTTGAGAAACATTTGATATGCTCTGGGAGCAATGAATAAGCCAGCTGTGCTATCACAAAAATGGTTCATCTAGAAAGCAATCAGAAAGTGAAGGACCTTACGTGGTAAACCACCCAGGAATTGATTGCCTGTAAGTATCTGGAAAGCCACTGAGTGTTCTGAGATGAAGGATAAATGACAGTAAAATGTGAAGGAGATTAATATATTGTAAATTTTAAAAGGTGAGTTGGATTGGGAGATATTACAGACAAAAAATTAAAAACTCGTCATGAGATGACATCATAAAGAGCTGGCATTAAGTTGGCACAAAAAATAAGTGCAGTTTTGCCATTAAAAGTAATGGCAAAGTTTTAGTGGCAAAAACTGCACGTATTTTTGTGCCAACCTAATAATTCATAGTCTTCCTCCCTAGTAATTATTTACTCTTTGTGAACTATCACTTAGAAAAAAAAGGCTTGCCCAGCCTCAGTTGAGTTTGGCTTTACACTTTGTGCTTTTTTTTGAGAGTAGAGCTCTGACAAGTATGTTAGCTTCTTTCTCAAACCTGTAGCCCTTATCCAACAAAGAGAGAATAAGAATTTAAGGGACTTAGGACGGGCGCGGTGGCTGATGCCTGTAATCCCAGCACTTTGGGAAGCCGAGACGGGCGGATCACGAGGTCAGGAGATCGAGACCACCCTGGCTAACACGGTGAAACCACGTCTCTACTAAAATATTACAAAAAACTAGCCGGGCGAGGTGGCGGGCGCCTGTAGTCCCAGCTACTCCGGAGGCTGAGGCAGGAGAATGGCGTTAACCCGGGAGGCAGAACTTGCAGTGAGCTGAGATCCGACCACTGCACTCCAGCCTGGGCGACAGAGCGAGACTCCGTCTCAAAAAAAAAAAGAATTTAAGCGACTTGATACAATTTGAAAACTCAGATATTTAATAAAGTCTTATTCATAGTTCAGTGACCTATCAGCACAAATGTGATGAGACTTGTAGGAGTGATTGTTAGGCTTGTACAAATTAGTGGGGGTTTTTGGATAAACAGAGAGCTGACTATTGGGTTAGCAGAAAACCCACAGTGCTAAGATCTTGGAGGTCGGTCGATTATGAGTTTTCAGATGTCCTTGGGAAATCTGAAAAATGGCTTATGATGTTAAAACACAATCAATTGAGGGATACTTCTAGGAGAGACTACAGAACATTTTTCTTTGTAAATTTTGAGGAGACAATTAGCTATCAACTGTCTTTTTTCTAACACAGAAGATTTACTACTTAGATGTGATCTCTTAAAACCCCTCTGAAAAACAAACACTAGCCAATGTACCTAAGTGTAAAAAAAAAAAAAAAAAAAAAGAAAGACAAGAAAGAAAATCAGGATAATTATGGACATGAGGAAATGAAAATATATGAAATATGCAATATGCTCTGCTTATTTTTATAGACTTTTGTTTAATGGAATTTTCTCTTTGTAAGTGCAGTGAAATATTTTTTCACTGAAAAGTCTATTACCTTAAGAGTGTAATAAGATCAGCATAAAGGAGGTAGAAAGATGTGTCTATTTCTCAGGCCAAAACGAAGCCTTGTAGGTATAATTCATTCTGCAAATGTATTGGAAGGCTATTTTTAAACCCTTCTGTTATTGTGATTGTGTGATATTATGAAACTTTGCTGCTGAATTACTATTGACCTTGGAAAGTCTCTGCAAGTCACTGAAACTCAGTTTCCTAATCTATTTAAAAAAAGGGTAAAAACAGCAGGAAAGTGATGAAGGCATATTCCATTAAATGCTTATAAGGCTTTTTGCAGAACATAAAATGTTGATAATCACTTCTCCAACAAGAGTTCACTTGCTGCAAAATGATGTGGCTTGCTCAGTTCTTTAGAGACTGCTCAGGCCAAGTGGTATTCTTTCACCTGAACTGTGTGCTGAATAGCATCCTCCCTTCAGCTAGCAGAGTCTGAAACCAAATGAGTGTTCAATTACTATGACACTTCTCTTCTAAGGTGAGCCCATACAGCAACGATAATAAGAGTCCCAATTAAGCTGAAATTCTCTGAGGATTTATTTGTGATTTACTACTATGGACAATTCTGAGAGGGGCTCTGGATGCTAACCATTGATTAAGTCTGAAGGACTTCATTTTCCTTTCTCTTTCTCCCATCTCCCATTTTTAGTTATTCTCTGAAGCCCCCTCGACTGTACAAACTAACACCAAGCCCCAGAGTTTCCTTTTGATGAAAGCCCTGATAGTCCAACCTTGCTCTACATTTTCAGTCTGCCATTTGCTAACATATTACATGACCAGCTGAGCCACCGAGCTAGAATAAACAGAATGCACTTTAGCATACAGGGATATTTTGCAAGAGATATATTCTCAAGTCTTGGAAACTTAACTGTGTGTTACCATATTGTCTTCCTTATGCTCCTTCTGTTTCTTAATTTCACACATCACTCCTTTCTTTGAAGAAATTTTCCCCCAATGTGTTAAGAAACTGAGTCATGTCCTAAATTCTGTGGAAAAACTCAGGAGGGTGGGAGGAGGTTTAGATCTGCAAAGAGCGATCTTGAAAGAGCGATCTTGTTTTCTCTCAATAAGTTAATCAACCTGGCCATTTCACATGTGAGTTAATATAGGTGAAAGTACTTTAAAAACTTTAGTGTTATACAAATATGGATTATTCCAGGATTCCTATTCAGCTGGGGGCTACAGTTGGGTCACATCTCAGTCCTTTCATACTCACCGGGCTCATTTTAGGTGAAGCGGTTTTCTTGAGGTTCTAAAGCTGAAGTTTCAGCTTCAACAGGGCCTTTTACGCTTTGAGTGGTAGAGAGACCCTCATTTGCAGAGAAATTACCCTTGTTCAACTGCAGGAGTTGGGGATAGCTCACTAATCAGCTGGTCACAAGACGGAAGTGTATCTCTTTGGATGTTAAAATACATTTGTTTATTCTATATCAGTGGCTCAGCTCATCATGTGGCACACTGGCCTTTCAGGCTTATATTCTCTCTCACTAAAACAGAATTTTTTTTTTTTTTTTTTAAGAATGAATTCTCTCCAATCTCAGAAATAGAGAACTGAGCTATAACTAAAAACTGTTATTGAAGCCGGTAATTTTTTTCACCTTCATAATTCTCTGTTTCTCGGCTACATTCTGTGCTGTCCTGACATATGTTAATCAATGCATTTGTTACCACACAGCTTGACTATTGCATTTCTCTGGTGGCTGGCTTATCATCGTCTATAATTATTTCAACTCCAATTAATTCTGAACTTCTTTGCAAGGTTATTTACTTGCTTTAAGCAATAAGACAACATGGCACCTCTTTGATTTCTAAGCATCTGGTCAACTACAAATTGAATTCAATGCCCTCTTCTTTGGTTGAGCAGTCTATTTCAGTGACCCTTCTCACTTGATCACTGGTATTAGTGGTCATTGGTCTATCTGATAGGAAAAAAATGCTTCTGATGAGACAAATACTCTCATTATGATACTCTTGAAGGCTATAGAAGTAATACTGGAAGTAACACAAAAATGAATGAGGGGAACAGATGAAAAACGTTTATGGAGGTGTGTTTACTCATGAATCCAAAGAGATAATCTGATAGTTTGTGTTTTAGATCCAGCTTAGGGAAAGAAGAGAAACCTATAATGTCCCAGGTGTAATTTTAGTGGCTTTAGTATCATTGGATTATTTCATCATCATGCCAATTATTGAGAAGTAAAAATTACTTGCCTTCCATAACAGATAGGCAAAGAGAGTCTCAGAGACAGTAAATAAGGATCTGCTCAAGGACACACAAGTAGTAAGTGGCAGTGCCCAGACTGGAATCCAGGCTTTCTGACCACAATACCACTACAGAAAGAGCTAGAAGTAATAAAATTTTATAGATTAAAATAAGGGAGTGGGAATAGTGTACCCAGAGGTATAAAATGCCAGAATCAGAATCAAAGGGAAACAAGTCTCAAAATGCAAGTCCTCAAATGAGGTTGTTAATTGATAGACAGAATAACATAGAAATAGATCTAGATAGACCTAAAGCTTTTTTCTGTCTCTTTAAAGAGCCAGAGAGTGAATATTTTTAGTTTCGCAGCCTATATAGTCTTTTTCTAAACTACTCAACTCTGGCCTCACAGTGCAAAAGCAGCCACATATGTCAACAAAAGGGCATAGCTATGTTCCAAGAAAATTTTATTTATACACATGGGTCCAGTTTTTCGGGCCATAGTTTTCAGGCTCCATAGTCTAGACCAATGTTTCCAAACACAGTGTGATACCATCACCTCAGGGGTTGTTTGGAAATGAAGGGGGAGCTTTTTTGATGATTACCCTCATGGGAGTTAAGGAAATCTATTTAATGGCCAGGAATGCTGAAAATCCTGCACAAATCCTGGGACAGTCTCATCTAAGCTAGAATTTCCCCAGCTTAAATGAAGATAGCATCCCCCATTGGGAAACACCGAATTAGGCAAATTAGACAACACATGCATTAAAAATCAAAACCTTTATTCTCATTTGCAACTAACAGCAATCAGTAATAGGACGTGAAAAGAAGGAAGACTTTCTGGAAAGAGAAGGGCCTTTCGAAATGACAACAACCTTCTGTGAATGAAGTTTTCCTACCAAGTAGCTGTGTGTCTTAAACAATGTCCTTGATGTTTCTGAGCCTATCTCCTATCAATAAATAGGGAATAATCATATAATGATATAATAATCAAGTTACTATAAAGATTTAAGGAGAAGATACATGTGAAATGACTGGCGTGGGGCATAGATTGTGTAGGGGCATAGATTGTGTAGACCCGTGCTGTCCAAAAGAAATATAATGTGAGTCACATGTATAATTTTAAATATCTGCTAGCCACACAAACCAAAAAAGGTAAAAAGAAACAAACAGATAAAATTAGTTTAATATTGTACCTAACCTGGATATATCAAAAATACTATCACTTCAACATTAAAAAATATCAGAAATTTATTAATAATATATTTTGCGTTCTTTTTTTCTAGGTTTCCAAAATCTGATGTATATTTCATCGTGACAGCATATCCCAATTTGAATCAGCCACATTGTAGACACTCATGTAGCTAGTAGCACAGGTGTAGATATAAGATAAGATTATATTCTTCTCATTCCTTCGGTTCACAACAGGTCACTGACTCCTAGCGAATGTGGGGCATCACACCTTGTCATACCCTTTTCCCAAGACCCAAAATGGAGAATGACCCACAACCCTTGCAAAATGGGTCTTCTAGTACCTTCCAGGTTTTTGTTATGAAGCACTTCTTAGGCTGCACTCCCCAAATTTAACTGAATGTGAAATTAAAATAACGGTACATTCTCTATATTAAAATCTCCTGGTGTTCAAGAAACAAATACAGCCAGAAGGCCTGTATTTTGTGGTGCCTCTTTAACAACCTCTGTATTGAGCACTTTTCTGAATAGCAATGCAATAAATTTGATTACCCAAGAGCATCCTGTAACTTTAATATCTCAGCTCCCACTAAGAAAATACTTCTAAGAAGTCTAGCGGAAGGGTAGTCACAGTCACACAACTGGTGGAAAATGATTAAACAAGCCCTGTTGGTGGCCCATCGATGTTTATGATTAACGTAGGTTTAATCATCAGCATGTCATAAGATTTCAGCTCTTCTAATTTGCTTTTTTCCCTACTGAAACAAATGAATTCCTTCTCTCTTAGTGTTTTGAATCTCGCCAGTCGAAGAAATTTATAAAAAGAATATACATGTGTAGAGGTGCTGTATTTTAAAATGTCTACATGCTATAAACTCATCCCCATTAAGCTCATATGCCCCGTGCTTCGTTTGGCATAGATAGTTGAAGAGCAAAAGATGGAACCCAGAAGTTATCCCCCCCTTTTCTTTCTCTAATTATTTTGAGCTGAATTCACTGAAAATGAATATGAATACATTTCCAGCTTTTAGGATTATGGAGGCGCCTAAAGCCTGCAGTGACTTTCATTAAAGCAGATGCTCTCACCCGAGCGGCTTGACTCTGCAGGTTCCAGGCAGACTGATTGAAGCCGGCACCACTTGGAGAGAGGCAGGTCTTTTTGGGAACATCAGCAGTTCAGGAAAAATACTGTTTTGTTTGATTCTGTTTTCCACCCTAGTAAAATTTTGCCTTCCCCAAAGACATTCCTTATCTTTTTATTTGTCTGTGTTGTTTTGTTTTTTAATAAGAGGCAGGATGAGGAAAGATAATATTTGCTTAGTTAAAAGGACTCCTGTCTAAAAACTTGAACCTCCATGTATAATGATGATTGCACCAATTGATGCAATTGAGTCAGACTCTCAACTTCTTAAGCCCTCACCCCAACACTGTCTCTGTCACTCTCTCCCTCTCTCACTCTCTCCCCCCACCCCCTCTCACACACACACACACACACACACACACATCACACACACTCCAACAACTATTGGTTAGGAAATGTGAGAAACAAACATTTGTCTAAACAAGGTACTTTGGGACAGTTCCTAGAATATTGATCTGCTTAGAGGCAAGAGGAGCTAATGAATGTCAATCCATATGGACTGCCAATGAGGGTCTTGCAAAGTCTGGAACACCTATTGATTAACCTGTTTAATATCTTAAACCCAATGCCTCCACATGGATGATGCCCACCCAGCTGCCTATCCAGAAGAGTAATGTCATTGTTTGTTTTGCACAGGCCAGGAGGAAGTCTCTGCTGATTCCCTAGATGACAAAAGTGCAGCAAGGGCTTTCTCTCCCGCCTCTTTGGCACAAGAAAACTGCCCCTCCAGATGATAGGGTCCTTCCCCGCTTCCTGCAGGTAACTGTCAGTCAGGCGGAGTGTGAGGTATGATAATTCCATCTGCGCCATTCGGATTGTCAGCTGCATTGTTCTGCTCAGTGTGCTGTGGATTGTGAAAAACAACCAGGACGGATGATTTTAAGTAATTGCTCTGACAGAGACTGATTACTACAGTAACAACAGTCAGTTATGGTTAAGGAGTAGCCTTGGCATATGGTCTACATTTGATGTGGGAAGGAGAGTGGGGGGAGAGGAAGGGAAAAGCTTTATAATTTTACAGATTGCTTTATGTTTTATAATGACTGAGTTTTCTTTTCCTTCACTTGATTTGGAAAATATCACCAACAGAAGCCTGGGGAAAAAAAATCTAAATATTGTTACAGATAAAGTAATTCAAAGAACATATTTAACTGCTATTAAGATAAACCATAAAAAGATTAGGATTTGTAAGACTGATAATTATTCATTGCCACAGCATTTATTGTTCTATATATTAAGGTTTTTTTCAACTTTGTGTATTCAGTGATCACCTTTGTGAAACACTGGCTATTCACCGATTGCCTAAAACTATTGCATTCATTTTGCAAAATGAATCATTAACATTTGGTGGCTTACCTTCCAAGTAGTCTGATGTTTCATTCATGATAAATACTTTAACAAAACAATTTATTCAATGTATGTATCTTTCATAAAATATCAGATGTCTAATATTTAACGTAATAATATAGAGATTTGTCTGTCATTGCTTAAGGACAGAATAATACAAATAATCCCGAATATATTTCACACACACAGACATACACGCACACCCCATTTGCCTTAAACAAACTTGAAAAGACCTATTTACTTTAGCTTGGTAGCAGTGTGTAGAGAAATAAAGTAACTAATAGGTTTCATTCTAGTTGGGTTTTTAATTTTTATACCATTCCTATTTTTAATTTTTTCTAATACTCAAGAAGTGGCCCATGAGATTATATGCAGGGCAATGAACTAGAAAGCTCCTTCAAGAATAATTGAAATGATAGTGATTTTTTAAAATAAATGGTAATATGCTCAATAAAATAATTCAATGGCAGATAAATAGGAAAGTCTTTGGAATAAAAATTAGGGTAATAATTTAACACTGTGAAAAGTAAGTATGATAAAGTACATCTGAAGGACATTAATTACTTATACGTGTGTGAGCTATTGTTGGCCACATAATGGCTGATCCATTTGCCAGCATAGTCAAGCAGTTCTCATTATTTTAACTCATTACTTTGTAAACCTCTTTTGCGATACCTTGAGAATAAAAGGTGCCATTTTAAACATACCCCATTTTAATATTAATTAGCGTTAAGCAAAATAATGTTCACCAATTTTTGTTTAAACAAAGGAAAGTGCTGGACTAATATTTTTTAATATGTTTGAACCTAGTGTCCTAGAATTTCCAGTAGGGTTCTGCATATCACCTTCATTTTCAAATGAGTAAATGAGAAGGGCTGTGATTGGGCCTTTTATACCAGCAGGCTTTAGAAAATATTTCCATGTACTAAGCAGTCTGTGAGACCAGGGAAGTTTAGAAAAATAGAAGGCCTTTTTCCTCAGTGATTTTGGTCATGACCTGGTGATGAAGAAATGCAACTCACATTGCAAGTTGACCTTTCAGCTATTACAAATCATTCATACTAAATAAAATTCTCTGTTGGAAAAAAACTGGCAGTTATTCAAGAACACTATGGCAATTGGTTCTAAATAGTATGGTTACTTAGGATTTGGGGTTTCTAAAAATTACCGTACCCGGATATGCTTGTCATCCTTTAAACACATCAATGCTTCAAAGAGCTGACAGCTTACATATTTAGTTGAACAAGCAAATTGGTCATAACTAATTTAAATTAAATGTCTTCCTTTCTGACTCTGAAATTTTTTAACATAATATAGTACTGAAATTTTTTTAACCAAGTGAAATTTCACTAAATAAATTAGGAACTAGACATATTCATACTAAGGATAACAACACTTTATGAATTTGCTGATTGTAAAACCTGACATTTTGTCCTGGACATTAAAGCCAATTGAGAAAGTCTGATTTCATAGATTATTTTTTAAATGGTACAAAAAGTGTTAACATTTTGAAAAATGTTGCCAATATCTTATCAGAATTCTCTCTTCACTCTCTATTTTCTTACACCTGGACAAATTGGTAAGTGTGTAATTATCTAGTCGGTGTAGGCATTTGGATTTGAAATACTTGGATTAATAATGCCCATTTTATTTCCTAATAAATGTCTTTTGTTTAAACCTCCCATTTTTTGAATATGAGGAAAAAAACTAATTTAGGGAAACTTACAGCACCTTTGGTAACCTCCTGAATTTTTATTAATATATTTTAGTCTGTTTTGAGGACATTGAACATATATACAAATTTACAGAGTGTAGTAAAGAATTTATTTTCTATTCTTTGTTTAACTGTGCCTTCATCATTTATTACATTATAATTCGTACCAAAACCTACTGGCTTTAAACAACAACATTGTAGTATTTCTTATGATTCTGTGGATCCAGAATTGGTGCAGGGCTTGGATGGATGATTCTTCTGCCTCATCTGATTTGACTGAGGTCACTCACTCAGCTGGCTCAAGCTGACACTAGGCCAAGCTGAAATATACAAGAAAGCTTTGTGCACATGTCTGGCATTTCAGTAACTCCTGTAAATGGAGTCTTTTCTCTCTCTCTCTCTCTCTCTCTCTCTGTCTTTCTCCCCTTGCCCCTAAAACCCCACTCCCTGACCCCGGCCATGTGATTCTTCCTTATGCAGTAGACTTGCCAAAGTTTCTTTACAGCATGGTGACTGAATTCCCCAAAAAGAAGAAATTTGTCAGTCCTCCTAAAAATTAGGCCTGGAACTGGTTCAGTGTTACTTGTGCTGCATTCTGTTGATTGAAGTAAGTCAGAAGACCATTTCTGATTCAAGAGGAGAGAAAATAGAGTCTAGCACTGATGGAAGGATGACCTATATGTATCAGGAGGGGTGGACTTGATGGCACCCAACTTTAGAAACTATCTCCACACCTTTAAAGAGCTTATTTACCTCCTTGCCCAAGGTGAGCAAACATTTCAGCCAGACAAAATGACATTAACTTCCTTAATTTCATTAGTTATCATAATGGAGAATGGTGAACTATGCAAATATTTGTTTAGTAAACTTTTGGCCCATTTTTAAATTAGTCACTAATTGCATCGATCTATATTTCTTAATTTTTACTCTCAAACTTACAAGATGTTTATACTTTTTAAAATGTAAAGTAAAACTCATCTCTGAAGAATGATTTCTAACAGTGTTTTCCAAAGGAGCTAATTGGAAGCAAGAATATTGACTTTAATGTTCTGAAAAATTAGTGGAACTTTGGGTTTTAAAAAGGTTAGTCTGTATCTCTCAGAAGGTAAAGAGCTAATATTGAAGTCTTTCCCTTCAGGCCTTTTTCAAGATCAGCATTCAGAGCAAGTTTGTCATATTGTGAAACACATTATTCTTTAAGACTGTTTGTGTGGGTTGATAAAACCAGAATTCATTTGTTTTACAAACATATTTTACAAAACATACTTGGCCTTCCTCTGCTCTCATTATTCTCAACAATACAAGGATTTAAAAGTTATTATTCTAGATTGAGGTCTTTCCATTGGAATCTCAGAGCCTTTTATACAGGTTAGGCTCAAAATCATGTCTAAATACATATATGGCTTATTTTCAGGTTAATCTCTGAAACAATTTTTAATGTTTCCCCAAAAGAAGGAAGCCATATAACAGAATATTTCTCTGGCACCAGACAGAGCCACCTGGGTTTAAAATTCTGCTTATAAGTTATAAGGTATATAGCCTTTACCAAGATACTTAAGAGTAAGTCATAGTGTACTCATTTGTAGAATGGGAATAAGCTCATCTGTATATAGGGTTGTTAGAATAATTAAATAAATGTTGAATGGGACATAACCATCAATGAATGGTAGCTTCTAATATTAAGCTTTAAGTTAAGAGTTTTGAATAAATGGCGTATTGTTAATTGTCAAATATGTAATGTAAAATAATAATTGTTTCAGTTTCATTAAATATCAATAAAATAGAAACATTTATTAATTTTCTTTTTCATTAGAAGAGATGTACTCATGGGTGACTAGTTTCCCAAACTGTTCCTTGAAAAGGGCATATTATGGTGAAGTCTATTTGGAAAATATTATATACTGTTATATACTCACAGAAAACTATAATGTATATTAAAGGCTCTAAAATATTTATAAATTTTTTAAATATGATTAAATTAATTAATTTAACAATTCACAAACTTTAATAGAATCTAAATGCATATAGCAGTCAAACTGAATCATGAGACCAAAAATAATCAACGCACTATGTAATCCATATGAACAGGGCTTTTTTTATTGTTTTTAATTTTTTTAACTTCAAAGAAGGGACAGTTAAATTTAAATATGAGAGCTCCCAATAAACTTTATCTTACACACAATAACCAATAACTTTATATTTTTTAAAAGGTTGATAAAAATTCAGGGCCATTATTAAGAACACCAGTTTTTGTATTCCCCTAATAAATGCTAACACATTTGCACAAGATTGTGTCCCCTTAGACTAAAAGCTTCCAGACAATGATGCTTTAATAGTTGATTTCTTAAATATCTCTTATGGTCACCTCAGCCTTCCTAGTATGTCTGCTTTGTTTCCCACCTCAACTGCCTGCTGATGTTACTAAAATTTAATGAAAGAGAAAAGATTTCCAGGAGAATCAGACAACCAATCTTGTTAAGTCAATAACCTAAATTACACACTCTAAATGAATTCTGTTAACTCTGCCCAGAAAGTAGTTGCCTTGCTGCTTAGAATAAAAAACTATGTTTCACGACAATTGTATTCTTTTTTCCTTAATTTTATATCCCCTTTCCCATTATTCAAGTTGTAACTTCCAAGGCACAAATGGTTTGTATTCTGACATCACAATATTCATTACATAAGTTGCTCTGTAGAATTGAATGGGAAGATGGATAAATCAGTAGCTCACTGGAGGGTAGATAAAGGAAGGAAGTGAGGGGGGAACAAAGCAAAAAAGGAAGGGAAGGAAGAGGAAAGAGAGAGAAAGAAGGATGGGAGAAACGACAATCTTACAGATTCACAGCTGTCGTAAAGGATTCATTCGAAGTCAACACTAAATTATCCAAATGTCCTTTTAAGAACTAAATAATAAGTGCTGAGATGCTAACTGATATGCATAAATATAATATCTAGAAAATGAAAATGTTCAAATACATCAATTAGTTATTTGTTCATTTGCTTCTAACATTAGAAAGAAACTCTTTAGCAAAGAGTTTAGTAGTGTCAGTGTCTTAACATAGTACCTGGCAGGAAGGCAGGTACTCTTTATATGCTGGTTAAATGAATAACATCATTAGTCAAATATTACAAAATGTATGGTTTCATACCAAAATGAGTTTTGCCAAGCAATAAAAAAAAAAAACACCTCAAACAAACAAACATTACATATTTCCTATGTTTAGACATCCCATGAAGACCCATTATCTTGATTTCACTATCCATGCTTTTTTCCTCCCCCCGCAGACAAAAATCTCACTCTGTCACTTAGGCTGGAGTGCAGTGGCACCATGTTGGCTCACTGCAACCTCCACCTTCTGGGTTCAAGGGATTCTCATGCCTCAATCTCCTGAGTAGCTGGGATTACAGCTGTGAACCACCATGCCCAGCTATTTTTGGTATTTTTAGTAGAGACAGGATTTAGCCATGTTGGCCAGACTGGTCTGGATCCCCTGAGTTCAAGTGATGCACCCACCTTGGCCTCCCAAAGTGCTGGGATTACAGCCATGAGCCACTATCCATGCATTATTGGATAGAACAGTGCCATAATAGGGAAAGTCCTTTAACAATGAGTCTCAAAAATTGCAACATTTTGTTCCCTAGAGCAAACAAACTTTTCTTTCAGTATGACAGAAGACATCAGTTTTAAGGAAATATTTGGGTGAAACATTTCATCCAAGGAGTCAATTTAACTGTGTAAAAATAGCTACCCACAAATGCATAAACCAATGTATTCTTTTTGGAGACATTTGTCTAACACAGATTAAGTTGGAATAAGTCAATGAAGCAGTGTGTAAATTTGAATAACAAACATAGAATATATATATATATATATACATGTTGAAAATTTTCCATAAGAATAACACTTTTTAAACCACTATCCTCTACTTTTCCAGAAAAACACTATAGCTACCTCACAAACTTCATTCATTAATTTTGCAGTATTTCCTGTGAGATAAAGCAAACTCAACATTAAAGTATTAATTCAAGAGCATAAAAGGGAAAAGTAAAGGGAAAAGATGATTTTATTCCCCCTTTGATTTTCTTAAAAAAAATATTTCAGGAGTGGAATTATTGTCTTCCTAAGAGAACAGGATGTTTAGTAATACTTTTAAAATATTATAATTTAGCTAAAATTGAGAAGCAAAAGGGAAATGATTGAAAACTTCTTTATGGCTCAAAACGAAGGGTGCAGGGCAGAAACAGAAAAATCACATACGGTATACTAGTTACAAGTTAAGTCCTCTTAACTGGTCTATTTTACCATTTTTTTGTTCAAGTAACCTATTTAAAAACGCATCCATGCATAGACTGCCCCTATTATTAATAGCAAATGTACATTTCAACCTGTCAAGGTTTTCTAGCCCCACTTTTGCAAGGTTTTTTTTTTTTTTAAAGAAAAAAAAAATTAAAAGCAAAGGCATTTCCTAGGGCACATGCTGCCAGACACCCAGCATTTATCTTATCTCAGTTGATGACTTTCCTTTTATCCTGAAATGATTTGACAATGACTCTATGATTTCCTGTACAAATTACCCTTTGAAAGTGGCAGTGGCGCTTGGCAGCGATCTTCACTTAATTACTGAGTGGATTATTAGCATACGGCTCCCCCCCCACACCTCATTTCTTTATATCTTCTAGATTGCGTTGACAGTTCCCTTTCATTGCCTGCTTTAACTCACTGAATACTAAACATTATGCAGATTGCAGCTGAGAAGTACCCAGGCTACTCCAAACCCCTATCTGCACCAGAACCTTTTTGATGGAGAGTAATTTACAGGTCAGAAATCAATAGTTTGCCTGAAAAGTGCATTTGTGGATTTTCTTAATTTAGATTGGGGTGGGGTGGAGCATCTCACTAATGTGCAAAAGTGAGTATTCCTCTGCAATGTTTCTGAAAAACAATTAGTTTTGTTCCTCTGTCTTTAAATAGACTGAGATCTCGAAATTCTCTTTCTCTTTTTACTCATTGTGCTACCTAACTCGGCAGGAAGGGGTTAAGAGTCCGTGTTTTAAGAAATGGCAAGTTTCACTCTTCATCGGTCTCTGAAATCAGGGGGCTGATAAGCTGACCTCCTCAGCATGTGTAGAGTGTTATTTATTGTTTGCCAGGGCAAGACAAATGCAAATGATAAATTGCAAGGATCTCTTCAGCACTCTCAGAAGGAACCTTCTCTTCTGTCTTGGCTCTCATCTTTTGGCACAAATTTGCACATATGTCGGGCATTCTCCATCCAGATCTTTATCCTTTTTTTTCTCCCTGAACTGCATTCAAAAGCATCTTCCACATTTCCCAGGCTATAGTAGGGACATGAACCCCTTCCCATTTCAACCTTATGGTATAGCTTACTTACTTTTTTTTTTTTCTCTCCTTGGGAGGAGAAAACAATACATGAGTGATTTCAGGACTTGGTGGAAGTGACACCAAAGCAATAGGAGTCAGTGTGGGTGGGGAGAACAGCTGGGTGCTTACTATGTCATCTCCATTCCAGGACTATCAACCACCAGCTTTATTCTTCTAGTGTTACATCTGCTATGAAATTTGGGTCTTCCAGGTGGCAGCCCAACATGCTGTCCAGTGCTATCAGGCCATTTAAATGCTTTGAGCTAATGCTGCATATCCATTTTCTAAACAAGTTAGCAGATACCATATGCAGCAATTAAAGTTTTATTGAGTGGTGCCTGCTTACCATACTGAATTTGGATTGGCTACCATCTGTCTCAAAGCCTGTGGTACCATCCCTGTTGCTTGAGAGAGCATTTGTAAGGATAGAAGATTTTTCTCAACTTCTGAAGAAGCTGCTCGGATTATTTTTTACACGAAAGCCCACAAAAGTAGAATTGGTACAAATAAAAAATACCAGACAATTAGATGTTTGAATCGAATGTGTTTTTGAGTGTTATAGGCCACTAAACCATGTGTTCAAAGTCTTGTAACTTCTGCCCTAGCTATTTTTAATATATAGGTCTTGCTGAATATGCTATTTTTCAGAGGGGCAACCCAAGAAACCAAAATTAGAACTTAGCAAAGGACAAGGGAATTGTTTTGCATCTGTGAGAATTAATGCAATTGTCCTCATTTTCTGGGAAAATTTTACCTGGACCACAGGGAAACATTAAAATATAAATTTACATTTTACTCACTCTACTGGTAAGCCTCTAGGGAGACAAAGCTGTTTAAGATCAATCAGCTGAACAAAGGGTTTTGAAGACAGCATTTATTAAAATTTAAGTAATGCCTAAATACTTGAGGTCTGCTGGTTTACTAATACATTGTTAATGTTTGATGTTTTCTCAGACGTATTTATCTCTGTACCTTTGACCTTCATGAACACTGAGAGAGAAAAACATATCATAGTGCATTCAAAACCTCTTGAACATTTTAAAACAACTGCTTGGGTATTAGTGTGTACTAACAGAGGAAGGACTGGAGACCAAATCTGTTCCCAAACTCTTGGTTTTATAGATCTTTGATAAACTGTTTGATATTTCTGTAAATACCTTTTTCCATGGGAAATGGATATTTCAGAGCCTGTTGATTCTGTCCAATTTAATCCTTACTTGAGAATTTCCAAGCAAAGGCGTTGAATCTCAAAAATAGCTGGCAACTATGAAGAAAAATAGCTATAGTGGCTTCATTACATCGTATGGTAATGTATTTCATTAGGGCTCCCTCACTATTTGTGTCCTGGTGAGCAACGTCAAACATCATGAGTGATAAGTTCATAGCACTATAGGCTTAATCTTCATCCAGTTAGAGGAAGCGTAACGTATCTAAACAAAAACACTGACTGTGATTCAGAAGACCTCTATGCAAGTCTCAGAACTGCTGTTCACTGCCTGGGAACATCACTAGTCTCTCTGATTCCTTTTTGCTGTTCTGTATAATGGTACTTAAAGTCTATGTCCACTTCTTTGGATTAGTGTGAGATTTAAAAACGTCTATAAAATCTGTAAATAACCATTGAAATATGAGGTGACAAACAGTGTGCGAATTGTAATGTGCTGTCACAAAGCCTACTTACCCTTCAACTGAAGGTCAAACGTCATGTCTTTAACAAATAATCCTCCATACCTCCTCTGAACTTAAGTAGTAATGTATTTGTATCTGTCTTAAGACATTCTTAGGCTGGGCACGGTGGCTCATGCCTGGAATTCTGGCACTTTGGGAGGCCGAGGCTGGCAGATCACTTGAGGTCAGGAGTTTGAGACCAGCCTGACCAACATGGTGAAACCCCATCTCTACTAAAAATACAAAAATTAGCCGGTCACGGTGCCACATACCTGTAATCCCAACCACTCTACTCGGGAGGCTGAAGCAGGAGAATCATTTGAATCCAGGAGGCAGAGGTTGCAATGAGCCAAGATGGGGCCACTGTACTCCAGCCTGGGCAGCAGAGCAACACTCCATCAAAAATAAAATAAAATAAAATAATATAAAATAAAAGACATTCTTTCTTATGTTTTACAATCTAAGAAAGGATTCCACAATTCCCTGAACCCTTGCTATTCAAAGTGTGGTGGTTCATGGAACTGAAGTATCAGGGTCATTTGGAAGCTATTTAGAAAATCAGAATTTTAAGTCCCTCCCAGGCCTACTGATTCAGACTCTGTATTTAACAATATTGTCAGGTAATTTGTATAAACAATAAAGTTTGAGATGCACAACCAGGTGTGTCCAATCTTCTGGCTTCTCTAGGTGAT
The DNA here is from genome assembly GCF_000951035.1 of Colobus angolensis palliatus. NCBI lineage: Eukaryota > Metazoa > Chordata > Mammalia > Primates > Cercopithecidae > Colobus > Colobus angolensis. The sequence goes on from NW_012114710.1 coordinate 4,874,347, forward strand.
ATGGTTTGGCTATGTCCCCATCCAAAATCTCATCTTGAATTGTAATCCCCATTATCCTCCAAGGGTGCCACCAGTTGGAGGTAATTGTGTCATGAGGGCAGTTCCCCCATGCTGTTCTTGTGATAGTCAGTGAGTCTCCTGAGATCTGATGGTTTTATAAGCGTTTAGCATTTCCCCTGCTTGTACTCACTCTGTCCTGCCACCCTGTGAAGAAGGTGCTGGCTTCTTCTTTGCCTTCTGCCACAATTGTAAGTTTCCTGAGGCCTCTCCAACAATAGGGAACTGTGAGTCAATTAAATCTCTTTCCTTTCTAAGTACCCAGTTTTGGGTATTTCTTCATAGCAGTGTAAGAACTGACTAATACACTGGGCCACATTGGAAAAAGAATTGTCTTGAACCACACATAAAATACACTAATACTAACAATAGCTGATGAGCAAAAAAAAAAAAACAAATCTCATAATGTTCTAACAAAATGTATGAATTTGTGTTGGGCTGCATTCAAAGCTGTCCTGGGCCACATACTGCCTGTGGGCTGTGGGCTGCGGGTTGAACAAGCTTGCTAATCCATATAATAATTTTCTCTGGAAATTGTTTTTTTCTGACCAAGATATTTAATATATAAAGCTCTGTTATATTTTAAAGATAACTAACACAGCACCATCATTTTATGAGTAACAGAAATCAGATTCAAACTGGGATTCATATAAATTGTGATGTGCAAGAGATTAAGTATCTGATTCAATCATTTATTTGTTCAGCAGTTACTAAATGCCTACTGTAAACTGGGCTGTGCAGTAGGCATGGCGTATTCCACTTAGGGTAAGACATGGTACCCAATACCAGAGGCTTGCAGTCTACTCGGTGGGGGGTAGAAGAAAGTTTTATGACTCCTGTTGGGTGTTTCTTTAGTCACACCACAGTAATCTTTTTAAGGAGTATCTAATCCTGCCTAGTCATCTCTCTTTTGTCTTAAATTTCTTTCAGAATCAAATATTTATTTATCTTCACTGCATTGGAAAATCTCTTCTTAATGAACCTGGTGAAATCAAATGTCACTCTTTGGCTTATCACCTATGAGAGAAAAATGGCTCATTGGCCACCCACAGTGGATATCATGGCAGATACATCTTGTAGTATGTCTTTCTCACCTACTCACTAACCCATGTGCACTATAACCTAGAATTAATACTATCATATAATAATAATCATACTTAACATATATTGAGAGCTCACCATAAGGCATGTCACTATAAAGCATGTCACACATATTATTTCATTTAATCTTCACAACTATACTATGAGGCAGCATCATCCCCCTTTTATAGATAATCCAAAGCACTGAAAAATCAAGGAACTTGTCCTATTTAAGAGACTGGTAGACATGCATTAGAGCCTTGGGCAGTCTGACTTTAGAAGCCTATCACGGTAGAGGAAATCTTAAGAAGATGATCGTACTGTTCGGAATAATTTCCAACAGGATAGGTTATCTCTCTTTATATATCCTGTTCTTTCTGTCCTGAAACTGGCAGATATCCCACCAATGACGATAAAGGTTCTAGACACATTAATCCCAAGTGGGTCCTTCAAAAGAATTAAAGAAACTGATGAAGATCTTAAGCTAATTAAAATTTGTATTTTCCTGACTGAAGGCCAGCAGAAGCAGAAAGGAATGGCAATTTCAATTATTTATTGGCTGCATAATGTTCCTTCATGAACAGTAATTCCCTGATTTTTAAAACTATAAATATCTCGTAATCGTTTTCTTTACTAGGATTGGATTGGATGAATGTTGTGTTGCTCCCTTGCATTTTCTCTACAATGGTTTCTTAGAGTATGCTCTTCTCACCTTTTTGGTTACAGATTTTCACTATTGGGTCATTTCTCTCCAAGTGGCCTAAAAATGTATTTAGATATCAATAGTAGATTAGACTCTTAAGCAGAGATTCAGCCATTTAAGTCAAAAGAGTGACTCTAATATCAGTCTAGGATTTGCTGGCAACCACCTCCTCACTCATTACTGTCTCATTTTTACAAATGGACTTGACTATTGCATAGACAGACACCAAGTCTACAGAAGAATAAATGATCAGAGTGCAGTGAGTTTCAGATGAAAGTACTTTCTTCCAGTGTTGTCAGTATAGAGCAGTGTACTGGTCACTTGGTTTATACTGCAGTTTATAAGCTGCTTGGATTCTTTGTTTCAGCTCCTAACTGCTCATTTTCTATGATCCTTAGCATCCCAAGAGAAGGTTGGTATGAGAATTGTACCAAATATCCAAGTATTAAAGGTCTAGCAGTCTTACGATTCTCAAAATATTAAAAGAAAATAAGATCTAAAGAATATCTACACCTTCATTTGCCCTATTCTTTACAAGCTGAGCCAATGACATGCTGCATGCTGTGTTGCCAAGGTCTCCCCAACATTAGAACATGCAAAAGGTACATTTAGCACTGTTGTCCTTTTGAATAGACACATTTCTAGAACCTCTCTATAATACTGTTCACTCTACCTAACAATTCCCCTGAAAATTTGGAGAAGTTCCAAGAGGGTTATGTGATTAAATACTAAGAGATAATGGAGCTGCACCAAAGATGGTCTCGTGGTCCATGCCCCAAGATCATGTTGTATGTAGAGGCTCCAGGCAATTTCTTTCAAAGAGTTGAAGATGTCAGTCTACAACCAGTAGCTCTTTCCACCCCTTGGCCTCTGCTCACAGAGTTTGTCATTGATTGCAACTTTGCCCTTGGCTCCTCCACAAACAGCTTTGTTTAGATCTTTTGTTGCCAGTGTAATTCACAGTGATCGATCTTTCAACAGTCTACAAGTGTGTTATATTGCTAAAAATTCTTCTTTGGAGAGTTTCTGTTCACCCTGTATGCAATCTTCTATTTCTCCCACAATCAATAATTTTCCAAGCATGCGCTCTAAGTAATACCAAAACAATTCAAGATCAAAATCCTTCAAAAATCATCACTGAGTAAAATATATCATCAGTACTCCTTAGCCTAGCATTCAAGATTCTCCAGGATCTAGCAAAACCAATTCTCTTCCCAGCTGTGGTTCCAAATATTCCTGTCTTCAAATCTCTCCTTCAATCATTCTGAATTACTTACTCCCTGTAAGTAAAAATAGTAAAGTAAAAATGAGTCGGAACTGAGCCTAGCATGGTATACCAGTGGCTCACTTATACTAGCTACTAAGGGTGAGAAATAATTAATACCTATGCCTGATAGCCTGTGGGTAGAGCAAACGCTGGGAACTGGTGAGTGCATGCTCTGCAGTGCCCCTACAGGCTCCCTTTGGTTGAAACCAGGTGACAAATTGCCCATCTTCCAGCATCTTGAATTCAGTGCTACCGTCAGCATCCCTAGGGGAGGTAATACTACCAGGAGCATCATTCCTTCTAGTTTGACTTTGATTTTCTTCTAAGAATCTCTTAAATTTCTTCACCCAGATCCTCTCTATGAATTCAGATTGTACCTGATAATGGAGAACCTGCTTTTCCCAGAATACTTAATATTGCAGCCTGGATTAGGTATAAATTTGATTCATAGAATTAAGATCTGTCCTCTTGGCTGTGGCACTCTGCACTTCATATCCCACTGTTCTGTGTCACCCCTTGCTCTTCCCTGATTTGTTTTTCATCACCCCATTCAAAAACTACAGGCCAGTCTCCCACCTAACGCATCCCTACTGTCCTCCATGTCCAATGGACTCACTAGTGAGTAAGATCATGACACAGGTATCAAGGAAGCCTGTGTACGCCAAACTCAGCATGTCCACTATCAAAGTGTCTGTTTACCCAATCCTGCTCTATCTTGACAAAGAAAGTAACTTTCACTCACTTCTCTGAATTAGTAGCTTCTGTCAATTCTCTTTCCCAAATACCCCTTGAGTTCAAATTTATCACCACCTCTACTATTAGCTCACCAGATGTACATAAAATATCTTCTAGAATATTGTAAACATCTTCTAACTTGTGTCCCTGATTTTATTCTCCTGAGATTCATCTCTATGCTTTACCTCAGACATCTACCAAGTCTCTCTCTGAATCACTGCTATAATCGGGACTGACCCCCACCTTGAAAATAGATTCACTGTTGCCTAAAAAGTAAAGGGAACATTCTAAGGCAGAAAAAGTCCTGTAAAAGCTATACCCACCACCTTCCTAGCCTCGTGCTTTACTACTCTGTGTGCCTGAAGAATTTAGGAACGTACCTGTGGTGTTATGAAATGTATTGGATTTTGGCCAAGGTTCCTGGTTCATAACTCCCATAGCCCTTGTTACAGTCTTTTGCTATAATTTGGATGTGTTAGGCCTCAGAGAAAGGACTCTGATCTTTTCCTGCCCTCCTTTCACCTGCTGCAAAGCAGGACTCACCTTTTTTTCTGCCTTTCTGATTGTGGTTCTTAAGACCCTTCCCAGAGAGGATCCTGCCCTTATACTCTAAGGGAAGGAATACTCCTATAAAAACCCAGGAGGACAGGGTTCAGAGAGGGTCCAAATACATGGAGGTTCCTGGAGGGTGGCACGCCTAGGGAGGGAATGGAAGCTCCATGCCCCGTCCCCCATGCCTCACCCTACGTGTCTCTTCATCTGTATCCTTCGCAATATCCTTTATAATAAGCCTACAAACATGTTCCCTGAGTTCTGTGAGCTGCTCCAGCAAATTAATCAAACTCAAAGAGAGGGTAGTGGGAACCCCAACTCAAAGCTGGTCGGTCAGAATTTTTGGAGGCCCAGACTTCCAACTGCTGTGTGTGGGGGAAGTCCTGGGGACTGAGCCTCAACCTTTGGGATCTGACACTATGTCCCTGTAGATAGTGTCTGAACTGAATTAGGAGACACCCAGCTGGTGTCCGCAGCATGGCGTGTGAGGAAAAAGACCACACACATTTGGTCACAGAAGCCTTTTTCTGTGTTGATGATTGTTGCAGTGTGAGAGTAGAGAAAAACACGGTTGAAGAGTTTTCTCTACATGATACCCAAATGATTATGGCTGCATACCTGTTCATCATTCTGTTGTCTCTGCCTAGATTGTCCTCCTGCTTTGTCTTCCTTACAAACTCCTATGTCCTTTTAGATTATGTTCGAATATCATCACCTTTGTGAAATACCCCCTGATCACATCTGATAGTATTATAGCTTTCCCTCCTTTATATACACTTACCAACCTTTTTTTCTTTCCTTTTCTCTTCTTTTCTGTTTTGTTTTGTTTTTTGTTTTGACACAGGGTCTCACTCTGTCACCCAGGCTGGAGCACAGTGGCATGATCAAAGCTGACTGTAGCCTCAACCTCTTGTGTTCACCTTAGCCTCCCCCCAAGTAGCTGGGACTACAGGTGTGCCACTGTGCCTGGCTAATTTTTTACTTTTTTGTAGAGAAGGGGGTCTCACTATGTTGCCCAAGCTCATCTTGAACTCCTGTCCTCAAGCAATCCTTCAGCCTCAGCCTTCTAAAGCGTTGAGATTACAGGCATGAGCCACGGTACCTGGTTCTTTTTATATCTCAGTGTTTCTAAGGTAAAGGGAGTGACACAAATACAAGGTTGCCAGACTTTCTTACCAGTGGCATTTTAGTCAAAGGATATATGACAAGAGGTTTGAAAATAGGATAGGTCTTTCTCAGCCAATATTTAAGATCCAATGCACTGCAAGCTGTCTATTTTCATCAGAAGTAAGTCTTCCTTGGCTGGGCACAGTGGTTCACACCTGTAATCTTAGCATTTGGGGAGGCTGATGTGGGAAGATCACTTGAGACTAGCCTGGCAACATAGCGAGACCTCATCTCTAAAAAAATAGATAAATAAAAAATAAAAGAATTAAGTCTTCCTCAGACAGTCATCTGCTTAGGTTCCAAGGTATCCTACCTGGGAAGTATAAGCTCCTTGGAAGAGAAGACATTTGGGGTTTCTCCAGCAGGGCACAAAATACAGAATGTCTTTTGTTATTAACGACCCAAAAGTCACGTCCTCCATAAAGAATTTTAGATTTTCTTCTGCTTCTCTCTTTTGAGCTTGGGGTTCTGCTTCAATTTCTCAGACCAACCAATAATACCAATAATAATTATTATGATGATTAAGTAGCTTCATGTGTACCAGGCATAAGTTCTATAATCATCATAAGAAACCTATTAGATAAACATAGTAGCTCTAATTTTCAGATGAGGAAACTGATAGCAACACTCACATAGTGAATATCAAAGAATGAATGACTCATAGTGAATAATCTGACTAACTCCAAGGCCTTTGCTCCTAACCATGCTGTAATGCTGCTTCCCTGAATCAAAAATTAATTAACTAGTAGCTCTATTGTTATTCATCTCCCTGGGTGAATATCTCTTGTCACCTTTGTCTTCATGTCAGAGACCTAATGACAATCTGAGAACTTGTAAATCATATTACACTGACTTCTAATGTTAAACAGAGTGCATATAAGACAATCAAGATGCTTCCACAAGAGCCAGGCAGTATTATTTGGAGCTTCACAGCCATTTGAACCATCTCACTATTTTAAGCGTTTAAGTAAGTTTGAGTGTAAAGCTTTTTTGTCACCTTGTTGTCTACTGTTTATATTGGGTGGAAAAGTAAAATATGATGATTATTTTATTTGAACTGGTAGCAAGAGGAAGAAGGACATTTTAATGGCATTTTCTTTCTTTTTTAACATTTTATTATGAGTGACTTCAAACACACATGAGTAAAGAGCTCAGTAAATCCCCATGTTCCCATACCCAACTATAATAATCATCAGCTCTTGTTTCACTGTGACTTTCCATTTTGCTCCCCTACTTGACTACATTGAAGAAAATCTCAGATATGCCGTTCATCCATATTTCAGAATTTATTATTAACTTTCTTAAAATACCATTATCTACACCTTAAAAATTAACATTAATTCCTTATTGACATTAAATACCCAAGCAATGCTCAAATGTCTTCAAAGTTTGCCTCATAGGTATTTCTTTAACACCTGCTTTGTTCTAATTGGAGTTCAAAGTTCACAATTTTTACTCACTTGATATGTACTCCTTTTTGTGTTTTTTTATGTTTATTTTTATTTATTTATTTATTTATTTTAAGACAAGGTCTCACTTTGTTGCTGCCCAGGTTGGAGTGCAATGGCGTAATGATGGCTCTCTGCAGCTTCTACCTCCTTGGCTCAAGCAATCCTCCCACCTCAGTCTCCCGAATACCTGGGACCACAGGCATGAGCTAATACACTTGGCTAAGTTTTCTATTTTTTTTAGAGACAAGGTTTCACCATATTGCCCAGGTTGTTCTCGAACTCCTAGGCTCAAGCAATCTTCCTACATCAGCCTTCCAAAGTGCCTGGACTACAGGCATGAGCCACCGAGCCCGGCCATGATACATACTCCTAAATCTCTTTTAATCTATACGTTGCTTTTTTTTTTTTTTTTTTTTTTTGCAAATTATGTTTTGAAAAATCTTGGTCTTTCATCCTGTGGGGATTTCCTCATTCTAGAATTCGATAATTGTATCCTCGTAGTGCCATTTAATATATTCCTCTGTTCTTTGTATTACCTGTTAATTGGCAAACACACCTAGAGACCTGATCTGATTGTTTGCTATTTTTTTCAAGGGTAGTAATATTTTGTTTTATATTTAATAAGAAAAGAATATTTCATTGCCATTATTATTCTTGTAGATATCATAATTTGCCCCTTCTTTGTCCAGTGCAAATCTCTTCAAGGTTCCTGGGGCCTTGTGACACACCCCCAGTTGTCTTTGGTAGCTTCCTTGTTTTCTGGTACAAGATATTTCAGGTTCATGTTATAGTTTCCAGTATTCAGACATGGAGTCAGCTATTTGTTCAAGAAATCTATTTAGAAGTGGGAGCTGTATATATTGGCCACAGTTTGAGGACTAACAATATACATTGTTTTTACATTAAAAATTGTTTCTAGGTCTTTTTAGTGGGCAGAGGTTAAAAAAATTAGTTTAAAAAAATTTGTAATGGCTTAGTTGATTTACGTGTCAGGCATTTTATATATATACATATATGTGCGTGTGTATATGTCATCTATTTTATACATATAGCAGTTTCAGAATAGTAACTGTAAGATTACTGAAACTTTCTTTTTTTATTTTTTCTTTCTTTTTTCTTGCTGAGGATAGTTTTGGGATATATCCTACTAGAGATAAGTGTGTTTAGGCAAATTACTAAATTTTAAAGTTACTTGAAACAATTTATCAGGTTTGGATGAAGCCACTAGCTCAGCATATAGTTTAGTCCATTCATTTAATCTTGCTTTTAAATTTTAAAGACTCCTTTATGTTATCATTTTCATTTAACTTTGTCATATTCACATAAAACATAGTTCCAATATTAAATCAACCAAATAAGTTACATTCAGGAAAGTCTAGCTTCTATCTCTGTCTTCTCTTTATGGTTTATCCCTACAAGTTTAAATTTTTTTAATATTTATATATTTATAAATTTTCTAAGATAAAGAGCAGAATACTACATACACTTTTCTCTGCCTTGTTTTTTTAACTTAATGTATCTTGAAAATCACTAACAGTTTATAGAGGTATCCTTTTTTTAAAACAGATGCATGGTTCATGACTGTGTATATACGATATATCATTCAACTGGTCTAAATTGTGATAGACATTGAGAATATTTCCATTGATATTGCAAATCATGCTATAATAGTCTTATGTATATATCCTTTATGTTTTTGTCATTGTATCTTTGGAACATATTTCTGGAAGTAAGATATCTGGTTCAGATGATGAATGCATATAGCAGTTTTCCAGATGTTGTCAAATTCCTATCAATAATATACGAAGTGCTTTTTCCCCCTACAGCCTTACAAGCAAGTTAATATTGTCAATTTTTGGATTTTTCTAAGTGGCAGGTTAGAAATGGATCTCAGTGAAGATTTAATTTGCATTTCTCTCATTATGAGAACATCTTTTCATTCTTCTTGTTAAGAATTATTCATACTTCTCTTCTGTGAACTGTTTTTCCTAATTCTGACCCATTTTTCCAAAAGTTTCCATTTTTTCTTCTTTTTTCAGAAGATTTTATTGTATTAGGAATATTAACTTTCTTACTGTGAAGTGAATTTCAATTTTTTTCCAGTTTGCCATTTGTCTTTATAAATTACTTATGTTTTATTTTCTATGCCACGCAAAAGTTTTGTTTCATTGATTTGGAATAATAATATGTATCAATCTTTTTCTTATAGAATTTAGATTTTAAAATATGGTTAGGAAAGTTTACCCTACTCTCAGATTACACAAAAAATCTCCATGTTTCCTTTCCTAATTATATGAATTGTTTACATCAACATTTCTTAATCCATATAGAATTTAGCAGAATTTATGGTATGAGAATTATATCCAATCTGATTTTCTTGTATGACTATGTAATTATCTTAACAACAATTGATAACAATTTTATCTTTTCTTGAGTTGAGATAGTAGTTTATATTAACTTTCCATATGTAACGAGGAGTCTATTTCTAAATTGTACAAGTTATATTAATTTATATGTTTCTATGTATGAGACAATATATACTATTTTGATAATAGAGGCTTTAAAATATATTTGAATCTGATAGGCTCCTATTTTTCAGGATTTTCCTCATTGTTCTTGCTTTTTATGCTCCAAATAAATTTTGTAATCAAATTGTTTGGGTCCATAAAAAAACAAGATGATGTTTTTATAAAAGTTGCATTGAATTAATTAACCTTGAGAGAAATGACATGTATTGATGATGATTCTTTCAGTCCAAAATCATAGACATGTTTTTTTGTTGTTATTATCTGAAATCTACTTTTGTGTTTTATAGTTTTCTTCATGCGGGTTTTGAGCATTGCTTCTTAAGTATTCTACTTTATCAATATGATAAATAGATAATAGATACATAGATAGACAATGAAATGTTAAAGAATTTAATGGTATTTTCACCTGCAGTACATGTTTATGTGCCCTCATCTCTTTTTAAAAACTTGCTGTCTTACAGTACTTTTTATATCTCTCTTTCAAGAGCATATTAACCAACCACAAAAACAACCTTGTAGAAAGTAAATTGTTCAGCAGCACAGTGACAAATGTAAGGTTCTTAAAGTTCAGTACTTTCTCTGTTTCTTCTTAGAGAAAGTGTCAAGATGTATATTTATAATACAGTGAGATACAACATAAACTATATGAACTTTATTGTCATTGTCCCTGCTTTTTATTTACTCAAATTATCACTATATATCATTACATATATATCATCACATATACATATGTAATGATATATAGTGATAATTTGAGTAAATAAGAACAGGGATAATGACAAAGAAGTAGGAAAAGAAAAACATTATATATATTATATGTGTAATATGTATATTATATATGTAATATATAATATATATATATATACAGAGAGAGAGAAGGAGAAAGAGAGACAGAATCTCACTCCATTGCCCAGGCTAGGGTGCAGTGGTTCAATCATAGCTCATGATCATCAGCTCATAGCCATGCCGGGCTAACTTTTGTACTTTTTTTTTTTTTTTTTTGTAGAGATTGGGTTTCACTGTGTTGCCCAGGCTGGTCTTCAGCTCCTGGGTTCAAACAGTCTACCTGCCTTGGCCTCCCAAAGTGCTAGAATTACAGACATGAGCCACCATGCCCAGCCCATTTTATTTTAGAAACCCTAGATGTTCTGAATATTTTTTTAAGAAAATAAAGATATTTGGATTTTGCCTTAAAATAGAACAAATATGCAACTCTGACCAAATTAACCATAGCTTTACTGTTATTTTCACCAAATGCGTACAATTTTTAATTGGAGAACTTGATAATTACCTCTTGATGGCTTTTTCACTCCAGACTAAATTCCCATGCCTCCTCTCCTGATTTTAGTGGCTGAGAATAATTTGCAGAGGGGCTTGCTGGAAGCAGTCCAGTGCAAACAACCTAGAGAGCTATAGTTCTTCATTTAAAACAGGCTATTTAAGTTTAATTATCCTTTGGCTGATCCTCCAGGCTCCAAACTCATTTATCAGTACCCACAGATATAGTTTAAAAATTAAAGCATTTTATACTTCTTAAAGATTTATTTCCAAAACTATTTTTAAATTTAAAAATATGTTGATACCACAATGTGAAAGATTACATTGTTGTCTCCAATTCTTGACCTTCCTAGCATTCACATTCTAGCCATGACCTCATTGTGGATAGAATGAACTTTCTTATCCCTTGACTTTGGGGTTGGCCATGTGACTCCCCTTAATCAACAGCCTGCAGCAAGAAATGGCAAAATACCATTTCTGATCTTATGACTTAAAAAGCCTCTTTTTGCCCCTTTTGCAATCGTGTAGCTCTGCCATTGCCATGAGAAGGATAAGACTAGCCTTACACACTGGTATGAGGAGGATGAGAAACAGAGAGAGGAATTGCCCCAGCCACTCCAGAGATCTGCAGTGATGAGATAAGTTTCCTCAGCTGCCCCAGCGTGAAGCAGAATCACATGGAGAAGCCCAAACTACATCATGAGAGCTCCACTTGACCCACAGATTTACAGGGTTATTAAATGATTGTTATTTCAGTCTCTGGATTTCGGAGTTGTTTGTTACATAGCAGTAAATGACAGACTCAACCAGTCACTCAAATCCCCAAAATAGATAATGGTTTAGAGTCTTGGACTTTTCTTTCTCTTTCACCCTCCAAATCCAGTCAGCCATCAAATGTTCATTGGATCCTTACAATGTTTCTGCAGTGCTTCTTCCTTTCCATCTTCTCTTTCACTACTCTAATTCATGCCATATTATAGCACATCTGAATTGTTACAATAATTTATTATGTATATTATGTATTATTTATATTAAATAACATACATATTATAACATCTGAATTGTTACTATAATTCATGCCATATTATAGCATATCTGAATTGTTACAATAACCTTCAAACTGGCCTTTAATTTCCTTCCCCTTTAATTCATCTTTTTCACTGACATGAGACTGACATTTTGTTTGTTTTGTCCTCCAAATTATAGACTTGATCATGTGTATTCTTTGCTTGGAAAACTTAAATTAATATCTACAAAATCACACCCACAATTTCATCCTCTTTCTCCTAATCGATTATAGATGCAAGTTTTTCTACTGAGTCCAAAAATGGCCTTAATAATGAGTGTTCTCAACAGTTACTCCCCATCAATACAAACTCTCTTTCCTACCTTTGTGGTAGATGATTTAAAATCATCCAAACATACTCTGCCATCAGATGCAGACTACCACCTGAACTGTCTGTCCAGTCTTCTCTTCTATCGTTCTTTCTCTACCCCCATTGAATCCCATATATTAGCCGCACTAAACTAATGAATTTCTCAAACAGGCTGTTGCTTTTCATGGTAATGCTCACGAAATGTTCTCTATCAGGCATGCCCTATTGACCTTACAGTCAAGCTAAAATATTTCATACTCTATGAAGATCTCTTTAACATCTTCCTCCACTTCTGTCCCAAGGTTCCACTCCTCTGGATTTAAAGAGGACTTGAATCTTTTTTTTTTCCTTTTTTTTTTTTTTTTTTTCTAGACAGAGTCTCGCTTTGTCACCCAGACTGGAGTGCAGTGGTGCAATCTCAGCTCACTGCAACCTCTGCCTCCTGAGTTCAAGAGATTCTCCTGCCTCAGCCTCCCGAGTAGCTGGGATTACAGGCATGCACCACCACGCCCAACTAATTTTTGTACTTCTAGCAGAGATGAGTTTTCACCACGTTGGTCAGGCTGGTCTCAAACTCCTGACCTCAGGTGATCTACCCACCTTAGCCTCCCAAAGTGCTAGGATTACAGGTGTGAGCCACCGTGCCTAGCTGACTTGAATCTTTTTTATGTTGGCAACATTAAATTTACTTGGACCTTAGTATCTCTTGCTGAAGTATCTCCTCCTTATAAATGGGATCGTGTCGTACTAACGAGTCCTCACATACTACTTGGCATTTAATAGGCACAATACAGATGGGATAGATAAAACTATTCCTGTGAAACCATCCAAGAGATACTTGAGAGTCTGTGACACAATGTTTTCCTGCTAAATATGATTGTGAAGAGGATTTTAGAGTATTTTTTATTAAAAATCTTTTTACTTCAAAATTATTTAGAAGTCAGAGATTGATGAAGCTCTAGGGATACTATCATGGAGTAGTATAATTTGTAAAATTAAACGAGTTTTCAAGGTAGATTTTACACATGCTAATTAACACTATTTAAGGAATGCCTGATTTAATGAGACATTATTACACATACAAAAGTGTTTGAACAAATTAGAGTAATAGAAAATTGGTACCAAAAAATGTGAATTCAATTATCATTTGACCATGCTTGTCCAAAGTCATAAGTATTCAATAGTTTATTTACGCAACAGAATAAAGAAAATAATTGTCAGTTTTCACATTAATATAATCACTTCTAGCAAATGTAGGTATTACTGTAACAAATTAAATTTATGAAAGAAAAGAAATAGGTGTATCATTTAGTAGCCTAAACACAAAATAAGCTCTATATTAAATGGACACATGAATCTAGAGATGCTATTTATACCAAAAGTATGATTTAAGTTCAGAAGCAGCACAAAAGTACCACCTATTAAGTTACAACCACAATTTATGCTTCAAGAGACAGAGCATCATATCTCAGCATGTCACCATCCAACCCTGACAGAATGACCCTATTCCATAGCTCACAGATTCAGGGGCCTGCTTTCCATCTCAAGTGACAGATTTGAAGATAAAATAGTTTCTCTTAGATAGAGCATTTGTCAATCAAATATAAGGTTCTGAATAATGATAAAGTATTCAGAAGATAAGGGCAGAACCAAGAGAATGGAGAGTCCAGTTCACATCTCCTGCTATTGTTTCTGGAAAGGTGGGAAAAGAAGAATATCCTAAACACGGTCACCTATTGTGGTCAGTCCTTTTTACTGAATCATTCATATTTCTCCTCCTTTGCTTAACAACAAAGCATAAATTTCTAGCAACAGATTTTCAGTCCCTAAAAAAGTGCTTTCAGAATAGAGTACACAAAACAACCTGCAATGATAGAAACAAAAAACATTAAGCAGTTTTCTATGATATTTTATCTCATCCCTTTTAATTCAAATGTTGTATTTTCATATGCTTGTAATAAATGTGTGTATTTTATCATAATAATATGTGTATTTTTTCTAAACCTGTATTGGGGTAAGTTATTATAGAATATTTTGAAAAGAGCACACAATGTAGACCACTTGGGTCTGGATAAAATACAAGAGGGCTCTTATTTATGTTTGTTTTTAATCCATAAACAATAGTCTATTAAGTTTTACTGTATCCCACATGTGATTATTGCCAGAGCTCTCCCTTGACACCCATCTTTAGTCTTTTGACTCAGAAGGCCAAGCATTCCATCTGCTATACAAGATTTATTCAGGAAGTGGGGGAGAGCCTGTAGCTGTTTCTAAAACATGCTACAACACAGGACAACCTTGGCATGCACAGATAGGGTGGTTTACAGATCACAGTATTTAATATTAACTAAACAAATCTTCACATATATGAACAAGTGGCTTTTCCCTAAAAGTACAAAAAAAAAAAAAAACCCACAAGATATTGACACACTTGATATTTTGCCAAGAATAAGCAACAACAAGAAACTGACAGAGTTAATACTCTTTTAACCCCCGGTGTGATCTCATGGTCTGCTTCACAGCAAGGTATAGATAATGGCTGTCAGACCAGATATGACAAGGAAAAAGCTGCGTATTCAAAATTATTGACAAAACTATTTAATATATGCCATAAACTCATATTACTAATGAGGAACTGTGCCCTAAGTTTATGTTGTACCCTAGATATTATCTATCCTTTCATCGTCACTGTATTCTTGTCTATTTGAAAAAAAAAAAAAAAACATTTTTTTTAAAGCAGAGACAAGATCTCACTATATTGCTTTGTCTGGTCTTGAACTCTTGAGCTCAAGTGATCCTGCCACCTCAGCCTCCCAAAGTGCTAAGATTACAGGTGTGATCTTGTATGTCTGCTCCTATTCTTTTCTAGTTTATCAATTATGTTTGCTCCTATTACCATTTGCCTGCTCCTATTCTTTTCTAGTTTATCAATTATGTTTCAAAATATAAATAATTGCATACACATGTAAATAAATGGTTATAATTACACAAATAGTATGTATCAATATTTATTTATTATTGGGAATGTATGCTTAAATTTCTTAACACTTCAGGACACAGGATAAAAAATTTGGATACTATGACTCTAGAAAACATAACAAAAACCATGTTTTAATGTTCTGTAAAGAGCTGTTATATTAATTAATTACCTTTATAAACCATGTAAGGGTGTAATGAGTAGAAGATGCTAGTTAACAGGGAGATAATTCTTAAAGTCAACTGTATATTTCACTTCTCCAAATAATTGATTCCTATTGAATTTTTTGTAAGAGAGAAGATTCTGTTTTCTGACTTGCTCCTAAAAATTATGTGATTTGAAAGATCTTACCTAGAAAGACCTTGAAAGTTATAAAATTCATCTTCCAAATGAATCTACAGTTCAGAAAAGTAAAGTGGCTTGTGAAATTCCTGAAGCAATTTAGTATCAGAGCCAGAATTGGAACACAGGAAAGATGATGGATAAGTTGTTCTTAAATAATGTTTACAATTTATTGGCATTTTTATAGACTTCATTTCATTTGATTCTCAAAATAATTCCATGATCACACAGTTGATTAAGGGTGGAAGAGTGCTTACTAGAACCTAGATCTTCAAACTATACACCTACTCATTCCAGGGTTCTTTTGATTTGGACTTAAATGGTACTTATTTACCTTTGCCATTCAGTTGTTCTGTGAGGTTGAATAAGTCCTTTAGCAAATCCAACTCATATCCATTGAACCCTACAAAGAGCATAGTTATACTGACAGATATTAAATATGAGTAAAAATTGTTAATCTCCATGTACGGATGGTCAGGTTTTTATTAACAGGAAAAATACAATTAAGGTAATTTTTAAACATTAAAAATCTACACTTTTTAAACTTTTATTTTAAGTTAAGGGGTACAAGTACAGGTTTGTCACATAGGTAAATTTGTGTCATGGGGGTTTGTTGTACAGATTATTTCTTTACTCAGGTATTAAGTCCAGTAGCCATTAACTGTTTTTCCTGATCGTGTCCCTCCTCCCAAACTCCACCCTCAGAAAAGCCCCATTGTGAACATTATTTTATGTATTAAGAAATTTTTCTGCTAGCACAGTGGCTCATGCCTGTAATCTCAACACTTTGGGAGACTGAGGTGGGAGGATTGCTTGAGGTCAGAAGATTAAGACCAGCCTGCACAGCGTAATGAGGCCCCTATCTCAATTAAAAAAGTAAAATAAAAATAATAAAAAGAAAAAAGAAGAACTTTTTTTTTTTTTTTTTTTGACGGAGTCTCGCTCTGTCTCCCTGGCTGGAGTGCAGTGGCACAATTTTGGTTCACTGCAAGCTCCGCCTCCTGGTTTCACACCATTCTCCTGACTCCGCCTCCCGAGTAGCTAGGACAACAGGTGCCCACCACCACGCTTGGCTAATTTTTTTGTATTTTTAGTAGAGACAGGGTTTCACGGTGTTAGCCAGGATGGTCTTGATCTCCTGACCTCATGATCCGCCCGCCTTGGCCTCCCAAAGTGCTGGGATTACAGGCATGCACCATCACACCCGGCTAATTTTGGTATTTTTGTAGAGATGGGGTTTCACCATGTTGGTCAGGC
>NW_012114710.1:4891166-4915107 GCF_000951035.1 Colobus angolensis palliatus
GTGGCGCGATCTCGGCTCACTACAAGCTCCGCCTCCCGGATTCCCGCCATTCTCCTGCCTCAGCCTCCCGAGTAGCTGGGACTACAGGCGCCCGCAACCGCGCCCAGCTAATTTTTTGTATGTTTAGTAGAGACGGGGTTTCACCGTGGTCTCGATCTCCTGACCTTGTGATCCGCCCGCCTCGGCCTCCCAAAGTGCTGTGATTACAGGCTTGAGCCACCGCGCCCGGCCAAAAAGAAGAACATTTTTAAAGAAAATATATGGGTGAGTTTGAATTGGATTGCCAGACCACAATTGATTACTTTTAATTTTTCATACTATAAAAAAGATTATAAAGATATTTAACCCCTTGTTATTTCATATTAAGTTAATAAAAACCAAAAAGATACTAGATCGATTTTCTTTTCTTTAAAATCTCCAAGACTGTAAGCTTTTACTACTAAATCCTTAACTTGTAAAAGATAATGATATAAAGAATGTAATTTTTGAATAAGTAAGAATTAACTGGCACAGAAAATGAAATGAGTTTTAAAACTGAGCAATTAAAGTACAGAATTTTGACAACACAATGAATGTTTTCTTATTTCCAAAGGCAGTTTGTGAAGAACTCATTTCGTCTAAACAAACTCTAATTTTTGTTTTCTTCAGTGGAGGAAGTATTTATTCAACCCACTAATAATAGGGCATGATAAAAATCTCAATAATATTTCCCAAATGTGTACACTTTCTAGACATTATTTAGGTTACCAAATCCTTTGTGGTTCACCCAAAATCCAGTGTGGCCTGGTCGTAAATCATTTCCATTTTGAGTGTAGGTATTTTTTTATCCTACACGTAGTCACTTTCCTCTAGTGGGAAACTTTTCATAATGTTTCCAGTGTGTGTTTTTATTCTGGGTTATGTGTGTATATAATATGGGGCATGAAGTACAGTCAGGAAAAGTGAAAAGATGACATTCTCTTACATCAACAACCTTTTCTTGAAGTACTGGCAATTAGTACCAAAGATTACATCAGCTTTGTAACATTCAGACAGTTAAAGAAAAGCACAATATACAATGAGCCACATGACTGCAAGAGTCAGTCATAAGCTAGAAAGAGCAGTTAACTCTTTATGATTTAAAATTGAGAGTTCCTTAGTGGAACATTCCTGCCTTTCTTGACCTCCTCTTTTATTTAAAAGCCCAAACTTGGCTACTTTACTGCTTATGAGTACCTAATGGACAGATCAGGAAAGAAAAGTAAAGGAAGGAAAATTCATATCAGTAAAAGTATCTACTAACAGTTCTCATTAAAAGCTGGGTAGGAAAAGACATTGAAATATTGTGCTAAACAGATTTGAGGTTGATTTCATTGTTTGCAATGACTCAGTTCATATTGTCTCAAATAATAGAAATTAAGCTTTGTCAGTTAGTTATTATGTGATACAATTATAGAGGAAAAAGCTTTCTTTTACTCACATTGTACATGTGTGCTTGTCTCTAAAACCATTTAAGAAGGTGGCATAGGCTGGGAGACTTCAGATAAAGATGTTAGGACAGGAACCAGAGGAATATTATCTCTAATACTGAATAAGAAACATATTACACATACTACAAGGACAGAATCCAGGAAGGAGGCTTGGTCTGCATCTCAGATGTGGAATACAGAATTGCCACACTGAGTGGACGATCCAGCTACCAGAACCAGCAGCACCAACTGCAGTCCTTTGCTTCTGTCATCAAAACTATGCCCCAAAAAAGTGGACATAGAACAAGCATGCCACACACTTCGGTCTTGGAGTTCTATGAAGAGTAGCACTCCCCATTCCCCACCTCCTTACTTGCTTTATTTTTCTCAGCAGCACTTAATACCATCAGCTGTATCGACTATCTTACTTAGTTTTTTCTTTGTTTATAGTTCATCTCTTCCTGTAAAATGTAAGTTTCGTGGTACAGGGATCTTTGTATTTGCATATATGGCCACATAACTGGCACCCAGAACCAGACCCAGCTTACAGTAGGTACTGAATAAATACTTGTCAAGTGCTCCTCCTGTCTGTCCACTTCTCTGCCTGTGCACCCAGAGAGTTACTTGGGCCACAATGACATCACAGATGTCACCAAAGGGCTTTCAACAAAGTTAAAACCTGCACAGCTGGGGAACTGATGAGGAAGTCTTCCCCTTTCTGCCTCCCTAAATCTCTGTCAAGAAGTATTGAGAAAAGGAGGCAGGAGAAGGTAAAGATTTCTCCAGAAGCTGTAATTATCTGCTTACTCTTCATCCCATTTCAATTGGTCTTAGAATAAAATAATTGACTATGCGGAAAGCAAATGCATTCCAATAAGGGCTTGTAAGTCCACACCCAACACTGAAGGCTCATGATGGTGCCTTGGCTCCCCACTGCCACCACTTTCAATGCCAGGCATGAAGGACTGATGTCCATTCCAAAGTGCTTCTCATACTGTTCTCCAAGTGTCTGACTCCATTTGGGTTGCTATAACAAAATGCCTTAGACAGGGTCACTTATAAACAATAGAATGTACTGCTCACAGTTCTGCAGGTTGCGAAGTCCAAGATCAAAGCACCAGCAGATTTGGTGTCTATTGAGGGCTCATTCCTCAGCACCTTCTATGTGTCCTAACACGGTGAACAATTTAATTCATGAGGGTGAAGTTCTCATGACCTAATCACTTCCCAAAGGCCCCACCACTTAATACCAACACCTTGAAAGTTAGGTTTCAATATATGAATTTTGGAGGGACACAAACATTCAGACCATGCACCCAGCTAAAGGCACTGCTACTTAAAGTTGCTTAGGCCATGGCTGGCTTCAAAAGACATTGAGGCTGTCTCATGTCATTGTGCCTACCCGTCAGCATGCTGCCACCACTACCTGCTAAAGTTGCTGAGATCATGAAAACGTACCAGGTGAAGGCACCATCACCACTAACTGAAGATGAGGCAGGCCCCCAAGCAAACTGAGGTGAACTAGACCTTCTCACTCTGCTGAATGAAGCAGAGGAAAGCCCTTTTCTGACTTTGTAACCCAGACCGACTACATTTTATTATTTACATTTAACAGGGATTGTGTGTGTGTATGTGAAGACAACCTTGTCAAACTTATTTTTTAAATCCTGTGTCCCTGACCCAAAGGTAACAAACATAGGAAGGGGTTTGGTCCTCCAGTGAGTCTGAGTAACTAACATCATTATTAGAGCGAACATCTATACTTACTAAGTGCTAGTCTCTGTGCTAAGTGTCATATTTATACTGTCTCACTGAATTCTGCCAACACTCTGAGGAAACCAATGTTTAGAGAGGCTGATCGGAGCTGAAAATTAAACCATACCTCATCTCTCATTGCTCCTCCCCTCTCATTCAATACATCAGTCCCAACTACTTAGAGTTCCCAAGTGCTAAGGTCTGTTTTTCTTTCCATTTTTCAGAGGGAAAGTAAGCACTGTGAAACTCGAATGACTTGCCCAGTACAACACAGTGAGCTGTGGAGCTGGAGAAGCTGAGACCCAAAACCCACACTTTCAGTCACTTCACTACACTGCTTCCTGATGTCTCCTCATACAGATGCTGGGGAAAAAATATACCACATGCATTCGTAGAGCATTTAAAAATGTACAAAACTTTCTCTCACATATTATCCCATCCCATTTGAACAACTTCTGCAGTCATTATCTTGAGCCAGAGACTCAAGTGCCTATAAAATGATTCTGCAGGAAGCATCAGACACAGAGTTTCATAGAACAAACAGAAAATGCAGCTGAAATGATGGTTACCATTTTCCTCCTTCGGTCTAGACTGACAGTGGCTGGAGACCCTTGTGGAGCAACTGGAAAACTTCTCCAGTCGCTCTTTATTTTCTCTCTGCTTTTTCACCGTTTCACAGTCATTGCTGCCCAGTTCAGTTCCCAACTACTAGATAAATTATAATTTAATTAGGAAATTTTATATTGCATTATACTGGGTTAGATCTGGGCTACACCAACTGCCGATAAAAAAAGTTACCTTTGTCTTAAGACATTTTAGCTAGTATTTTTTACAAGTACCCTCAAACCTATTATTTTAACTTGGAAAATACTGCAAAAATGTTTTCTATGTGGAAAATGCCCCATTTTTGACTGAGTGCAGTGGCTCACACCTGTAATTTCAGCACTTTGGGAGGCTAAGGTGGGCAGATCACTTGAGTTCAGGAGTTTAAGACCAGGCTAGACAGCATGGTGAAACCCCATTTCTGTAAATATATGTATATATATATACACACACATATATGTGTATGTATATATACATATATATACACACACGCCAAATATATATATATACACCAAAAAAATTAGCTCACGGTGTGTGCCTGTGGTCCTAGCTACTCAGGAGACTGAGGCAAGAGGATCACCTGAGCCCCAGAGTTCTAGGCTGCAGTAAGCTGTGATGGTGCCACTGCACACTCCAGCCTGGGCAACAGAGGGAGATCCTGTCAAAAAGAAAAGAAAAGAAAAAGGAAAAGAAAAGAAAAGAAAGGAAGGGAGAGAGAGAAAGAAAGAAGAAAGAGAGAGACAGAGAGAGAGAGAAAGAGAGAGAGAGAAGGAAGGAAGTGCGTGCCTGATTTTTCATAGATTGGATGCTGAAACTGGTGGAATTGGGGATCATTCTCATAATCACAACTCTAGGATTTACCTTTTAGAAAGAGAACATTGGCAAGAGTTCATTTTACCCTAAATATTAAATCAAAGCTGGAGAAAGACCTGAGAATGTAATTACCTCTATAATTATGTCAGCCCCTACCACAAACGGGTGCAAAACAGGCGAAAAATCTTCTGGCAGCAGCTGAAGTTCATCTACCAAAGCTCAGGGCACTGAGCCAGTGCATCGCTTGGTTCTTGTGTGCATCCATGCAGATAGGCAATTGTATTATGATCAACAGATATAATTTTAGCAAATGCTTTTGGTGTCTATTTCCCACCAGTTTGGGCAAGAAGACAGTCGCTCTGGGGTAGACAGTGCCAAGCCCACTGCAGAGATCGTTGTGACAGAAACAGAAATGTGTAGTTGATCCAGGCCTCCATGGGCTGCAATGAGGCTTGTGGAATCTGCCTTATGGGCACTAAATGCATGACAAAAGAAGGCATGTTGTCTCAAAAACAGCACCCTCATGTGACTAAGCAGTCAGGATAGGGCATCAAAGAGCAAGGAGATAGACTTTTACTTCCAGGGAGTCAGATCTTGTTTTAGAATCACTCATGAAGGGTCTGTTATGAAATTATTTGCACAGAAGACCACAGTGTAGCTCCTGGTTACATGCCCCACCCTTGCATACTACACCCAATCTCTTCTACTTGTGATTCCTAGAGCAAACCGACTTCTGTCTGCTCCCTGATCTCTATCTGGAATACACCTTTCCACACTTCTCTATATCCCTGAGTCAGACTAACTCATCCTGCAGGTCTTATCTTTGAGATTATTCAGAAAACCTTTCAGGATCAAATTAACCCCACCCCAACATTAGAGAAAGAAAATTACTTACATTCTCTATTTTTATTCATTTATATTCTCATTATCTGTTTGTCTCTAATTTGAAAGATTCCATCAGGTTTACCATTACCTCCCCAAAACTTAAAACAGTATCTAGAACATAGTAGTAATTCAACAAATACTGAAAGGACAAATAAACAAAATAAAAGAGAAAACTTAATAGATTATAGTATACATCATTCTTTCTTGGAACACCAAGACTTTTGCTAAAGCAAATAGAAAGAGAAATCAGTTGGTGAGCTCCATGTGTTTGACAGAGAGATCGATCTATCACTTGAAGTCTAAACTTAGAGCAGTAAGTCTGAGACCTCCATGCAGTTAGAAGATCAGCACTGACACCAGGAAGCAATCAGTCAGGGGTAAACCTGCAGTGAGAAGCAAAGCTGGAAATGCAAATGGGAGAAATAGAACTAGGTTTACAGAGAAATAAACACATTCAAACTAAAATAAAAGCAACTTTGGACTCAGAACTTTATCAACAGATACATACTGTAATAGCTACTTTGTAATAATATGTGTATCATCTAAATACATTTATTCTTAAATTAACAGATAATAACTAAAATAAATTTAAATTTCATTCCATTATCCAAAAAAAAAAAAGGTGGCTCACGCCTGTAATCCCACCACTTTGGGAGGCCAAAGTGGTCACATCACCTGAGATCAGGAGTCCGAAACCAGCCTGGTCAACATGGTGAAGCCTGTCTCAAATAAAAATATAAAAAAATTAGCTGGGCGTGGTGGCCCACGTCTATAATCCCAGCTACTTGGGAGGCTGAGGCAGGAGAATTTCTTGAATCTGGGAGGCAGAGGTTGTAGTGATCCGGGATCGTGCCATTGCACTCCAGGCTGTGCAACAAGATTAAAACTATGTCTCAAAAAAATATAATCAGAGTAAGTTTGTGGTCCTTATGACATGCAATTGGAAAAGATCCCTTTTTTTTTTTTTTTTGAGACAGAGTCTTACTCTATCTTCCAGGCTGGAGTGAAGTGGAGCAAGCACAGCTCACTGCAGCCTCCACCTCACCAGGTTCAAGCAATCCTCCTATCTCAGCCCTCCGAGTAGCTGGTAGCTGGGACCCCAGATGCATGCCACCATGCCCAGTTGATTTTTGTATTTTTGTAGATATGGGGTTTCTCCATGTTGCACAGGCTGGTCTCGAACTCCTGGGCTCGGCTGATCCTCCCACCTTGGCCTCCCAAAGTGCTGGGATTATTAAGCGTAAGCCATCGCCCAAACCAGGATCTCTTTCTTTTATTTTTATTTTATTTATTTATTTTTCGTGGAGATGAGCCTCGCTATATTGCCCAGGCTGGTCTCAAACTACTGGCCTTAGAGATCCACCCACCTCAGCCACCCAATTTGCTGGGATTACACTCGTGAGCCACTGTGTCCATCCTATTTTTGCACAAAAATTATTCAAACCAAGTGTATTCAGTAGATAATTTTTTATGTGTGCCAACTACTATGTCAGGCTATATGTAGACATCTCAGTCAGTCAATTCCACTGACAACTCTGATAGAAGTATAGTTATTAGGTAGATGTCAAATATTTTCTCCTTAGTCAACCAATTGGTAAGGGGTAGAGCCATGATTCAGGTCTAAGTGTGTCTGATCTAAAGTTCATGCTCTTAATCATCAAATTATACGATCTGCCAAAACTGACATTTGGGTCACTATTTAGCTAAAATATTTAGGTAAGTCAGGTAAGCATGCCCTACTAAGTGGCATAAATGTTTACGTAGTTCAGGCCTGATATATACTGAACATAAACACAGAATCTGTAGTGTTCAAGAGCAATGTTATCTGGCTCAGCATTCTAAGCCAATGGAATAAGTGGCAAAAGTTGCCTTCTGGCCAAACAAGAGAGGTAATTCATTTTGTTTTCGCTGATGTCTTGGCTGAGAATCCTGATTCAGGCAAGTAAATTAATCTAAATCATACTAATACACGTTAAAAACTCAAGGGTAGGTGGGGTGTGGTGGCTTATACCTGTAATCCCAGCACTTTGGGAGGCCAAAACAGGAGGATCTCTTGATGCCAGGAGTTTAGGA
Source organism: Colobus angolensis palliatus (assembly GCF_000951035.1). Classification (NCBI taxonomy): domain Eukaryota; kingdom Metazoa; phylum Chordata; class Mammalia; order Primates; family Cercopithecidae; genus Colobus; species Colobus angolensis. The sequence goes on from NW_012114710.1 coordinate 4,898,744, forward strand.
CCAGCCTGGGCAGCAAAGCAAGAACCTGTCTCTACAAAAAATATTTAAAAATTAGTTGGCCATTGTGGTGCACACCTGTAGTCCCAGCTACTTAGGAAGCTGATATGGTTTGGCTGTGTCCCCACCCAAATCTCATCTTGAATTGTACTCCCACAATTCCCATGTATTGTCGAAGGGACCGGTGGGAGATAATTTGAATCATGGGGGCAGTTTCTCCCACACTGTTGTCATGGTAATGAATACATTTCACGAGATCTGACGGTATTATCAGGGGTTTCCACTTTTGCATCTTCCTCATTTTCTCTTGCCACTGCCATGTAAGAAGTGCATTTTTTCTCCCACCATGATTCTGTGGCCTCCCCAGCCATGTGGAACTGTAAATCCAATTAAACCTCTTTTTCTTCCCAGTCTTGGATATGTCTTTATCGGTAGCATGAAAACGAACTAATACAGTAAATTGGTACCAGTAGAGTGGGACATTGCTGTAAAGATACCCGAAAATGTGGAAGTGACTTTGGACTGGGTAATAGTCAGAAGTTGGAACAGTTTGGAGGGCTCAGAAGAAGACAGGAGAATGTGGGAAAGTTTGGAACTTCCTGGAGACTTGTTGAATGGCTTTGACCAAAAGCCTGATAGTGATATGGACAATAAGGTCCAGGCTGAAGTAGTCTCAGATAGAAATGAGGAACTTATTGGGAACTGGAACAAATGTGACTCTTGTTATGTTTTAGCAAAGAGACTGGCAGCATCTTTCCCTTGCCCTAGAGATTTGTAGAACTTTGAACTTGAAAGAGATGATTTAGGTTATCTGACAGAAGAAATTTCTAAGCAGCAAACATTCAAGAGGTGACTTGGGTACTGTTAAAGGCATTCAGTTTCAAAAGGGAAGCAGGGTATAAAAGTTTGTAAAACTTGCAGCCTGACAATGTGGTAGAAAAGACAACCCATTTTCTGAGGAGAAAAATCAAGCCAGCTGCAGAAATTTATGTAAGAAAAGAGGAGCCGAATGTTAATCCCCAAGACAATGAGGAAAAAGTCTCCAGGGCATTTCAGAGGGCTTCACAGCAGCCCCTCCCATCACAGGCCCAGAGGCCTAGGAGAAAATGGTTTCATTGGCTGGGCCCAGGGTCATCCCCATCTGTGTACAGCCTAGGGACTTGGTACCTGTGTCCCAGCCACTCCAGCCATGGCTGAAAGGGGCCAATATAGAGTTCAGGACATGGCTTCAGAGGGTGGAAGCCCCAAGCCTTGGCAGCTTCCATGTGGTGTTGAGTCTGCAAGTACACAGAAGTCAAAAATTGGTGTTTGAGAACCTCCATCTAGATTTCAGAAGATGTATGGAAACGCCTGGATGCCCAGGCAGAAGTTTGCTGCAGGAGTGGAAAGTTCATGGAGAACCTCTGCTAGGGCAGTGCAGAAGGGAAATGTGGGGTCAGAGCCCCCACACAGAGTCCCTACTGGGGCACTGCCTAGTGGAGTTGTGAGAAGAGGGCCACCATCCTCCAGACCCCAGAATGGCAGATTCACCAGAAGCTTGCACTGTTCACCTGGAAAAACCACAGACACTCAATGACAGCCTGTAAAATCAGCTGGGAGGGAGGCTGTACCCTACAAAGCCACAGAGGGTTCCCAAAACCATGGGAACCCTCCTTTTGCATCAGCATGACCTGGATGTGAGACCTGGAGTCAAAGGAGACCATTTTGGGGCTTTAAAATTTGACTGCCCCACTGGATTTCAGACTTGCATGGTCCCTGTAACCCCTTTGTTTTGGCCAATCTCTCCCATTTGGAATGGCTGTATTTACCCAATACGTGTACTCCCATTGTATCTAGAGTGTAACTAGCTTGCTTTTGATTTTACAGACTCATAGGTGGGAGACACTTGCCTTGTCTCAGATGAGACTTTGGACTGTGGACTTCTGGGTTAATGCTGAAATGAGTTAAGACTTTGGGGGACTATTGGGAAGGCATGATTGGTTTTGAAATGTGATGACATGAGATTTGGAGGGCCAGGGGCGGAATGATATAGTTTGGCTGTGTCCCCATGCAAATCTCATCTTGAATTGTACTCCCAAAATTCCCATAATTTCCACGTGTTGTGGGAGGGACCTGGAGGGGATAATTTGAATCATACGGGTGGTTTCTCCCGTACTGTTCTCACAGTAGTGAATAAGTCTCACAAGATCTGATGATTTTATCAGGAGTTTCCACTTTTGCATCTTCCTCATTTTCTCTTGCTGCCGCCATATAAGAAGTACATTTTGCTTCCTACCATGATTCTGAGGCCTCCCCAGCCATGTGGAACTGTAAGTCCAAGTAAACCTCAGTTTCTTCCCAGTCTCAGGTATGTCTTTATCAGCAGCATGAAAACAGTCTAATACAAAAGCTGAGATGGGAGAATCACTTGAGCCCAGGAAGTTGAGGCTACAATGAGCCGTGATTGCACCACTGCACTCCAGCCTGGGCAACAGAGCAAGATCTAGTCTCAAAATAAATAAATAAACAAACAAATAAACTAACTTAAGGAGTTACCTTAGGGAAAATAAAATTCCAATAATAACTGAGATTTTGTAAGGGTCTCTCAAAAAAATGCCTATTTGGTTCCCAATTCAATTTAGTATTCCTTTTAAGGTATCCCTTTATTGGTCATTCTTTGAGTAGTTTCTAAAAACATGTAAAATCTAAAGAACTGAATTAAAATGTAAAAATATCACACATCTTTGCATGATGATTATTTAGGTTTTTCTTAGGATTTTTATGTGTGCTAGCTGTCATTCGTTTCCTAAAAGTAACATTGATCCAAAGAAAAAGCTAAGTGTATAAATGCAAGCTGACTCCTTGGTTTATCAGTTAAATTGAGTCACTCTCCTAAAGAGTAGCTAATGTTAGATTTCCAGTTACCAGATGTCTTTTCATTTCTTGTGATATCATCTCTTTTGAGTCTAACTGGTTACCAAAGAAGATCAGTGATTAGCTTCATATCATATGATCTTACCAGTCTACTTCTTTCAGTTTTCTCCACAGAGCACTAGGGTTAATTTCATGGAACTTTATTGAACGCAATCAGAGAAAAGAATCCTTATGGGGAAAGGATTAATAATAATACCTCTTCCTATTTATATGTCAGGCCATCAAAGTCAAAAATCATCCTCTTCAAAGAATACAAATTGACTGCTTAAGTAGCATGCACTGTCTCATGTAAGTCAAAAGCTTATAAACCAAGGTTCCCCAGAGATTATATTCTAAAATCAATAATATACAATATTTTAATAAGGCTTTATAAAGCTATACACCACTTTATACAAGTCTCCTAAAGTGCAGGTATAAGTGATAGGCAGATGGTGAATAGAATAAATTAACTCTTGCATAAGAGGAAATTTAAATATGTTTAAAATATTGGTGCCTAAAGTGCCAGAGTCATAATGTTGTTTGTATAGTTTTGTACAGTTCCATAGTGCTATCGAAAATAGCGCCTTTGTCTTGGAAGATTGCTGTAGACATTTAAACTCCAATTACCTCTCTCCAATCCAAGGGCAATTTCCAAAAATGGAACTTGCCTTGCCCAATGAAATACCCTTGCCTGTTAAGGAGCTTGCAGAATTCTCCAAGGCCAAGTCATTTGATAAATTTCTCAGGTGTTGATGACTCCTCCAGTTAAAGTTAACTGGTAGAAACTAGGCTTCTTGTAGAAATATGGTTTGTTGGCAGTGCCTAAAACGCCAACAGAAATGCTCCTTCTTCCACAATACACCAAGGAATCTATTTCCAAGAGTATTTGTTGACAATTAAAGTAGCTGTGGCCTGTAGTCCATGTCCCTATAGTCTTCAGTCTTCCTACCTGATGTTCATGATACACAAAGGGCTAAGACACCTACCACATAGAAAAAGATAATTTCTTGACCTTTACTCCTCCAAGTCTCTGGTTTGAAATTGAGCATATACTGGCCAGGTGCAGTGGCTTATGCCTGTAATCCCTGCACTTTAGGAGACTGAGGTGGGTGGGTCACGAGGTCAGGAGATCGAGACCATCCTGGTTAACATGGTGAAACCACATCTCTACTAAAAATACAAAAAAAAAAAATTAGCTGGATGTCATGGCGGGCGCCTGTAGTCCTAGCTACTTGGGAGGCTGAGGCAGGAGAATGGAGTGAACCTGGGAGGCGGAGCTTGGAGTGAGCCAAGATCATGCCACTGCACTCCAGCCTGGGCAATAAGAGCGAGACTCAAAAAAAAAAAAAAAAAGAAAAAGAAAAGAAAAGAAAATTGAGCATATACTACTCTTTTGAACTTCAAACTTTAAGAAGTCCATATACATCATTCTTTCTATAATTAGCATACAGAAATACAAGCATCAGTCATGCACCTCACAGGTAACATAAAGCTACTACATTACCCTGACAAAAATACAATTCCCTGACACTACTAAACACTACCTTAGGTAATCAAAACATTCCTGCCCACACAAAATCTAACACAAACTCTACAGAACAATGGGTATATAGTTATACACTGGCTTGTGGTCTTGTTCCACCTAATTTTCTTAATAAGTAGCATGTCATATCCACTTGAGAGAGGAACCTTCTCTGATTTGTTTGTTCACCACTCTGCACATTGTTTAAAACAGTGCAGACATTGAATACGATCAATGACAAAGTTTCTTGGTCTTCTAGAACTTCTCCTACCACCACTGCCACTGTGGAAATGAATCTCAAGGATGACAATGAAAGGACAGTGAAGGTCATGCAACAAAATAAGTCACAATGTCTCCTAATTTGGGGTAAATGTAATACCTGTTTCATTTGAACACCAATTTAGTTGTTCACAGGTGGGAAATTCCCAAGCAATACTTGAATCTGTAAGTCTCCCACAGTTCAGAATCTAGAAAACTACTATCCTTGAGCTCTCTTGTTTGCTGTGCCATATTGCTTGACTAAGTGCCCACTCTAAGTCAAGTATCCCCTGTGAAATAGCTTGCCAGGGCATCACAAGTTGTCACAAAATGAATATCCTATCTCCATCATTTCAATATCTTATTGAGGCATGATAGAAGTTTGTAGGAATAAGACACTCAGACATCTTGTCTTTTGTTAAGTTGAGCCAGTCAGATTTTGAAACTAAGCACTTTCAGCACCTGCTCCTATAAATGAGTGCCAGTCTGAACATCCAATATTTCTAGCCCAGCCAAGCATATATTGAATAACTGGATGGACGGACAGATGGATGGATGGATGGATGGATGGAAGAATGAATGAATGATGTAATCAGAGAGTCTATGTGGAATAAAACTATAACATGATTCCCTCATATTGCGCTCCCTGTCCTCTATCTACCTCTTTATCATATTTCTGCCTCATAACCTCTTTATAACATCCCTGAAGCTGCCATACAGAAGACCCCAAATTGTCTCCCAAGACCATGTAAATGCCAAGCTTTGATTATACCCTATACCATCTACCTTCCCAGGAAATGGAAGAATCCCCCAGGGTCATATATTCGTGTATGCATGACAGAGGGGCAAACCTTCCAGGAGATCAATCCATATATCTAGCTGCTTTGTAAGGGATTTACTAAGTGCAAAACAAATCATTGTTGGTGCCTGACTTTTGAAACATTTCCTTTTGTGTTTAGAGAGTGCAGTCACCCGGTCACTTGCATTCTGAGACATGAAGTCTTGCAGATGGTGTAGGGTATGCTCACTAAGATGATCTTCCCATTAACTCCTCAACTCTCAACACATGCTGTTTCCGAGTCTGTTCTGGGTGATAATCTCATGGCCTAGCAATAGCCTAGTAGAATTAGTATTTGGTGCTTGGCTTCGCACTAAAAAATTAGGAATGTATTGACAGAAGTTCTGCTAAAGTAGTCCATCTGCAGAATCTAAAGTACAGACTTTAAAACAAACACACACACACACAGAGAGAGAGAGAGAGAGAGAGAGGAGAGAGAGAGTGAAAGAGTGGTGTTTGCAAAAAAAGAAAGTTTCAGTTAGCATCTTATTTCTAGTGTACTCTCTTGGACTTTATATTCCTATGCTTTTCTGAGTTCCTTGAAAAGAGCTTCTGAGTTAAACATTGAAATGCCAGTATTTTATTAGAGAGTAGTCTCAGAACTGCCAAGCAACTGAAGAAAGCAGAATTTTAATAGAGGGAGAAGTTGAGTAGAAAAGCATTTGTAGCCAAGATCTCAGCCAATCTTCTGAGTAACTCTAGAACTGGTTAGGCCTTCCAATTTGTCCCATACTAAGCCAAGGGAGTCGTACCATTTTACCCATGCATCACCCACTCACTAAATGTGTGCTGCCCCTAGGGAGAGGGTGTAACCTTGGGGAAGGCAGATCCCTTTGGCAGAGAGTGCCTGCTGGGGAGGGACTCAGCTATGAGCCCTCAGCAGTAAACATTCTCAGCAACTGAAGGAATGAGTATCTTGTACCTGAAGGGGGAAGGAATATGGGCAGCATATCACAGTGGCCACTACATCTGCTAGAGCTAAAATTTGAAATATGGGCACACAACAGCCAGTTGAAAAGTATAACCTTGTTTTAAATATCATAACTTTTTTCTGAAGTATGACATGAGGATAATATTACTAAAAGAAAGCTAGCATAACTGAAGATGTCACAGCTATATTAAACTTTTTAAACTTTGTTTTTTTTTTGAGACAGGATCCCACTCTGCCACCCAGGCTGGAGTGCAGTGGTACAATCACAGCTCACTGCAGCCTCCGCATTCCAGGATGAAGCAAGCCTCTCACCTCAGTCTTCTGAGTAGCTGGGACTACAGGGGTGCAACACCATGCCAGTTTTTTTTTTTTTTTTTTTTTAGAAACAGGATCTTACTACATTGCCCAAGCTGGTTTGAAACTCCTGGGCTCAAGTGATCCTCCCATTTTGGGGAGCCAAAATGCTGGGATTACAAGTATGAGCCCCCGTACCCAGCCTAAAGTCTTTATATAAGCAAATAATCCCAAACTATACGAGCTACCAATCTATCACTGGAGAAAGAAAGCAATTTTAATCATTATTCAGATACTAATAATGATCATCTCTAGTTTCTAAACGTATCTTCAAACTGAGAAAAGTATGTGTAAATAAACTACAATAGGATATAAATGGTTTAAACAACTCCAGTCAGCTGTTTAGGAACGGTCAGCCTGTGAACGTGCATCTCATAGATGTAGAAGCGAAATTCCTTGGAGGTTCTTCTATCAATAAGCCTAAAAAATCCTTTTAATAAAATTACTCATCCAATCATAGCAAGCCAGAATTGGAACCCAGAGCTCATAAAATTTGTAGGAATAAGACATTTTGACATCTGGGTTTTTCTTAGGTTAAGCTGGTCAGATTTTGAAATGTATGCACAGAATGCACAATAATGCATCTGTGAAGGTACTGATTTTCCTGGGAATGTCTATTAATACTGTAAAGTTTTCTGTTAAGTATGTAATGTGATTTTTCAAGGACAGCGAAGACACTCACCATAAAAAGGATACTGATTTTCTCCTTGAAATAAATGAACAAAGAGAATTCTTATCAAAAATATGGCATTAGCTATGTCCATGTTGTTATCCTAACTTGACATTATATTTTTAAAGATACTCATTTTCTCAAGAAGACTTAAAAGTAATCACAACTACTTATATGCTTTTCAGAGATTTGGAAACTGTAAAAAAAAAACAAAAAAAAAAAAAGTCCATGTTACTCCTCTTGAATATTGTGACAGTCTTGTTGAAACCATCAATGGCAACAGTTCCAAAGTCAAAGACTGTTCTTTCTCTAGTTACTATGAGTTGTAGGAATAATGGGTGTCTACTTAATAAAGCCTTTAATAGATGATTACCTAATAAAGTTGTAAGTGAGAATCCTGACTATCGACTTCTAATCTCAGGGTCTGTATCAAGTTTCCTTATTCATTACTTTGTGATCCACTAAGAGGCTGTAAGACCCCAACTAGGTTTTAACTTGTATTGCCCTATCCATGCTGTGCTGTGACCTGTTAGCCTACAGCCTTCTAGTGAAATGCAGGTCATCCAGGAAGGTCAAAAGTCAAACAATTGGGAAATATCCATGTCTTGATCCTTTCCAAGCCTGTTGATACAAGCTTCAGTGGTAATGAGATAGATCCATGAGCAGAAAAACCAGTGCTAGCTAATAATTTCACCATGTCTTGATCTCCCACTCTGCACAGACACCTCCTCCATATCCCAGCAGTTGAGGGATCACTGTGTCTCTCCCTTTGACTCCATGCTACACCCTTTCAAAATAGTGCCATATGACAGCACTGACCAGTTAAATTCATCAGAAAGGCCACCATGTCAATATCAACTCCAACCCAACCCAGGTATTCTACTATTCCTAGGAGAAATCCATGACAGAGAGAGATGGAAATTGCAGATCAGTCCTTTTCCATGCAAGTGAAACTAAGAGTGGGAGTGGGGAGGGTGAGATAAATGAGAAAAAAGTAAAATCCTTGGTTATAACTATATAAATGACCCACAGTCTTTCACAAGTGACCATGTCACTTCAATATCCTCCATTTCATTTTTTGAAATAGTGCTTGTTAAGTATGTAATATGTGCAAATCACTGTGCTAAATACTAAAAGTATTATTTATAAATTAGAAAATATGATTGGGCTCTGAAAAATAAACATATGGGCAAAAACACTGTAGTTGTTAGCTAGATACCAATATGATTCCTTGTTTTAACTTGCGAAACTGTATGTAACTACATAGCAACAAGGAAGAGGTACCTGACTGAGATAGCTGGTCACCAAATCATGGCTGCTTGCCATAAGAAAAAAGCTTTTCCTTATTTCTTTACCCCTCCTTTGTATAAATGAGGCTTTCTGTCCAAGAGATAATGAGAGGCTTTGAGATTTACAACCAGAGTGGCATCTGCTCTTTTCAGGAAATATTTAACAAAAATTTCATTCAAGTTTACAAAAAATGTACCTGTCTAGGTTCACTCTATTCTAGTGTGTAGAAATGATACACTCTAATGTCAAATAAAACAAATAAAGGATAGGCTAAGTTAGTGTTAAATAGTGTATTTAATTTAAAAGCAGTCAGCTTCAAATAATGTGGAGCTTTAAGGATATAGCCTAAGACTCTCCCTAGGCAGCTTGTTTTGGGTGGCTTAGTCCTTCTGTTAGCTGCAGGTGCAGCTAATGTTTGCACCTGCAGTTAATTGCAGCCAAGGTTAGACCACTGTGGGAACATTTAGACACTTAATTTTGAGGATGTGAGTGTTGGCCCACAAGTAGCCTTGGCTAAAGTGTTGTAGCCATCTTAAAGGGTATAAACTGGTCAAAATACTCCTGTTACCAAAAAGGGATCCCAATTCAGACCCCAAGAGAGGGTTCTTGGACCTTGTGAAAGAAAGAATTCGGGGCAAGTCCATAGAGTAAAGTGAAATGAAGTTTACTAGAGAAGTAAAGAAACAAAAAAAATGTCTACTCCACAGGCAGAGAGGCCACATGGCCTGCTCAACTGAGTATACTTATGGTTACTTCTAATTATATGCTAAACAGAACTTGGATTATTTATGAGTTTTCCAGGAAAGGGGTGGAAAATTTCTGGAACTGAGAGTCTCTCCCGCTTTTAGACTATATAGGGTAAATTCCTGATGTTGTCATGGGATTTGTAAACTGTCATAGTGCTCAGTGGGAGTGTCTTTTAGCATTCTAATGAATTATAATTAGCGTATAATGAGCACTGAGGACGACTAGAGGTCACTTTCGTCACCATCTTGGCTTTGGTAGGTTTAAGTCAGCTTCTTCACTGCATCCTGTTTTATCAACAGGATCTTTATGATCTATATCTTGTGATACCAGTCCCACCAACCTCCTATCTCATCCTGTGACTAAGAATGCCTAACTCCCTGGGAAGACAGCCCAGCAGGTTCCAGCCTCATTTTACCCAGCCCTATTCAAGACGGAGTCACTCTGGTTTGAACACCTCTGACAGTTCTGCTCAAACTAGTCAAACTTTCTTACTATGCCCTTCCGTGTTCTCTGTTCTTCCTTTGAGGACAGACGGGAATAAGGAAAAATAATTGGGCATGTAGTGGTAAAATACCACACTGAGTGAAAATGGAACTGTTGACAAAACTACAAATAAGGGCAGGAGCACACATACAAATATAAACCAGGAAAGAAACTCTGTCAAAAGACTTGCTTCAAACAATGAATTCTTTACCTGTGTCTCCCTTGCCAAGCTAGCAATTTATGATAATGGTGTGGGGAAGATGGTTGTGAGCTCGAAATCATTAGGTGAGCATTCTTCACCTATGTTTATCCTTTTGAATGGGGAGGTCATTAGGGATTTGTGCCTACACTGAAGTGACATTCAAATGGACTCACTTTCTAGACTCTTATCTTCCTTTTTTAACTCCTTCGTTTCCCGTTGGGATGTGCCTCACCCATTCGTGTTTTGAAAATATAGAGATTTTCTACTTAGGCAAAAGAAAATAGTTTTTTCAGGCTGGGCGCGGTGGCTCAAGCCTGTAATCCCAGCACTTTGGGAGGCCGAGACGGGCGGATCACGAGGTCAGGAGATCGAGACCATCCTGGCTAACACGGTGAAACCCCGTCTCTACTAAAAATACAAAAAACTAGCCGGGCGAGGTGGCGGGCGCCTGTAGTCCCAGCAACTCGGGAGGCTGAGGCAGGAGAATGGCGTAAACCCGGGAGGCGGAGCTTGCAGTGAGCTGAGATCCGGCCACTGCACTCCAGCCTGGGTGACAGAGCAAGACTCCATCTCAAAAAAAAAAAAAAAAAAAATAGTTTTTTCAGTCCCAGGTTCAAAAATATCTACAGTTAATCCCAAAGTCTTTCTTAAATCATAGGTTAGTTTTGAGAAAAAAAAGACACGCTTTTGAGGTTTTGTTTTTATTTTATTCTTTCAAGATAAAAGACTTCTCCTTGAAAAATGACAAGACTTTTAAGTGTGTTCTTTTACATTTTAGTAAATGCTATATAAAGCTTAATATTCTGTTTACTTATTGCTCAACTGAGAAAAATGTAACTGGACCAAATTCTTACTATCACACAGAAGTACCATTTTCAACGGAAGTTAAATATTCTTACTTTGTCCTTGTAACATTTCATCTTCTTGAAGGGCTTATATTTCCTCTACCTATTGTTTAAAATATTAATACATCTTAAAATGAAAATTTCCACATAGAAATATCTTGCTTGTGCTCAAAGAGACAAGTCAGTCTATTAAATGCTGCTGCAGACTTTTTAACTAAATCATTAATTGGTTTGCAGAGCTCCTGAATTTACTGGCTGAAGTTTAAATGTACCCTTAAAATCAAGCAAGAGGAAATATAATAAATGTAGAAACCCTTTACCATCCCTTCAACTAAAAGACCACTTCTAAGTTAATGCTGTGCATCATAACTGCCAGTTACATAAGCTCTGTGTATAAATTATTAAGCATTTTAGATAGTAACACTAAAGCCTGTCCAAATGGAAAGATGCAGTGAAGTTCAGCCATTTCTATAACTGCGAACTAGTAAGCCTTCCTTTGTTATGGACATCGCACAAATGTCATAAAGATTCTGTCAGGGATTCCATATCACCCTGAACTGCAACCTTTGCATGGTACCATTCGTAACCAAGTGACCTGCTGCAGCTCATTAAAGTTAGTGTAATGGATCATTCCCCTCTAATTGTAATCATCAGCAAATTAGACTCTTTTCTAGACTAGCCAGGCAGCAGGGAAGTATGTGACCAAGTAGATTGCATGAATAACTTTTCCCTTAGCCATGGGCCTTTATTAAACACAAGGAGAATAATGCGGGTGGTGGGAGGAGAAGATACTGAAGTTCTAAATGTGCCTATTTACATTGTTACAATTCAGCCACAAGATAACTTAATGCTTTTCCAGAGCTAGACCTCATCTCAAAGCAGAGACAAGAATAGAAACGATGATGTGGGTAATTCAGGAGGCTCCTATTTGGCTAATATGGCAGTTATTGCCTTTTCCCCTTGCCTGACCTCTACCATTCTCAAACATTAGAGATATTATTATCTAACTACTGGTTGTAATTGCAAACTCTTTGGAAAACACAATGCTATCATATTGAGTTTTTCATTTAAAAAAAAGGTATATAAAAACACGAATGCAGAAACGCATGTGTAAGATAAATCACAAATTCTTAGAATTAATCAAAATGATGTATCTAAAATTCTTGTTCTATCTAATGGTTCCTACTTGAAATACATTTGTCACGGAAAGATCACTAGTACACCTTTTATGATTATGCTGTGGTTATAATAGTTCACTAGCATTTGGAATGTTACTGGAAATTGAAGGTTAAAGAGTAATCTCATTAGATCATGACATTGTGTGAAGGATTTTCTAATCTACTGGGCTAAGCAATCTCTAGAGGAGAGCAATTTTAGGGCTGAAAGAGGAAAAGTTCTCTGCTGTAGTGGCAGGAATTATTATCTCAGTTAGCAAAGTGAGCCCTCCACCACTACAGGTAAATGAACATCCAGAAAAAGGATGTGGAGGAATTAGAAAACATGCATAACTCCTATGCTAGAAGTGTCCCAAAATGCCTTAAACACAGTGACACATAAACTGTTTTATAATGACCCTGTTTCTCAAGGTGTGTTTCCAATCCAGCAAAATCAGCATCATCTGAAACATGTTAGAAATGCAAAATTCTCAGCTCCAGCTTAGAGGTACTGAGTTAGAACCCCCAATGGTGGAGTCTGGTAATCTGTGTTTTACCAAGCTCTCAAGGTGACTCTGATTCATGCCAAAGTTTCAGAACAATTGTGTTAGGAACTAAAAATCATGGGAGTAGTCTATATACATTAGCTTTATATTCAAAGAAAATGGTTTTTGTCAGGGCCGGGCACGGTGGCTCACGCCTGTAATCCCAGCACTTTGGGAGGCTGAGGTAGGCAGATCACAAGGTCAGGAGTTCAAGACTAGACTGGCCAATATGGTGAAACCCCGTCTCTACTAAAAATACAAAAACAAAATATCTGGGTGTGGTGGTGTGTGCCTGTAGTCCCAGCTAGCAGGGAGCCGAGATTGCATCACTGTACTCCAGCCTGGGCAACAGAGCGAGACTCCATCTCAAAAAGGAAAAAAAAAAAAAAAAAAGATTTTTGTCATTGTAATTTGTCAACATAAGTTATTTACAAATATATCACCATAAAAATATAAATATACAGACCACAATTACACACACACAGAGATATACATACACACACAATTGGATAACTACTTACACTAATATAGTATGTTGTGCTTCCCAAGCACAGTACAAGAATACACATAACAAACAGTGATTACTATGAGAGCCGTCAGTATATTTGTCTTGTTTACCTCTGCATCTTCAGTATCTACAGAGCCTGGCATACAGGGACTGTTCAAAAAACATTGAATAAATGAATAAAGGGGGTGAGATATAGATTATGTGCATCTGCTTCAGAGTACATATATTTCACATATTACAGCATTAGGATAAATAAACTATTGAAAACCACTGTTAGAAACCAGAAGAGTATAAATCTTAGACAACTAGAAACTAAGAATTAAAAGAGTTCATGATTATCATCATCATAAAATAGAAGATTTAGTGCCTTAAGATTAAGTACATGTCTTTGTTAAACTACAAAGCAAGTAAATACATATTCTGTATTTTTTTATTACAATTTAAATATAGGGTGAGGATGTCCACTCTCATCACTTCCATTCAACACTGTGCTAGAGGTGATAGCAAGAACAATTAGATAGAATGAAGAAATAAAATGTATACACACTGGAAAGGAGGAAGTAAAATTATCTCTAGTCACAGATAGCCTAATCAAATATATGGATAATACTAAGGAATCTATGAAAAAGAAAAATTCTAAAAACTACTAAACAAATTCAGCAAGTTTGCAAGATCAACACACAATAATAAATTATATTTCTATGCACAAGCAATAAACCATCTGTAAATATATTAATGAAATAATTCCATATACAATATCACAAAAACAATAAAATACTTAGGAATAAATTTAACCAAAAAAGTAAAGACTTGTACACTGAAACTGCCAAGCACTGTTAAAAAAATTAAAGACCTAAATAAATTGAAAGATATCCGATGTTAGGGCAGCTGACAAGATGGCCAAATAAGAACAGCTCTGGTCTGCGTTTCCCAGCAAGATGAACACAGAAGGCGGGTGATTTCTGCATTTCCAGCTGAGGTACCGGGCTCATCTCATGGGGACTGGTTAGACAGTGGATGCAGCCCATGGAGGGTAACCCAAAGCAGGGTGGGGCATTGCCTCACCCAGGAAGCACAGGGGGGTGGGAAACCCCCTCCCCTCACCAAGGGAAGGTGAAAGGGACTGTACCATGAGGAATGGTGCATTCCGGCCCAGATACTACACTTTTCCCTTGGTCTTCACAACCCACAGACCAGGAAATTCCCTCTGGTGCCTGCGACACCAGGACCCTGGGTTTCAAACACAAAACTGAGCGGCTGTTTGAGTAGACACTGAGCTCGCTGCAGGAGTTTTTTTCATACCCCAGTGGGGTGTGGAATACCAGAATACAGAATCGTTCACGCCCCTGGAAAGGGGGCTGAAGCCAGGGAGACAAGCGGTCTAGCTTAGCGGATCCCACCTCCATGGAGCACAGCAAGCTAAGATCCACTGGCTTAAAATTCTCGCTGCCAGCATAGCAGTCTGAAGATGACCTGGGATGCTTGAGCTTGGTGGGCGGAGGGGCAACCGCCATTACTAAGGCTTGAGCAGGTGATTTTCCCCTCACAGTGTAAACCAAAGCAGCTGGGTGGAGTCCACCACAGCACCACAAAACCACTGTAGCCAGACTGACTCTCAAGATTCCTCCTCTCTGGGCAGGGCATCTCTGAAAGAAAGGCAGCAGCCCCAGTCTGGGGCTTATAGATAAAACTCCCATCTTCCTGGGACAGAACACCCGGGGGAAGGGGCGGCTGTGGGCACAGCTTCGGCAGACTTAAACATTCCTGCCTGCCAGATCTCAAGAGAGCAGCGAATCTCCCTGCACAGCACTCAAGCTTTTCTAAGGGATAGACTGCCTCTTCAAGTGGATCTGTGACCCCCGTGCTGCCTGATGGGGAGACACCTCCCAACAGGGGTTGACAGACACCTCATACAGGAGAGCTCCGGCTGGCATCTGGCAGGTGCCCCTCTGGGATGAAGCTTACAGAGGAAGGAAGAAGCAGCAATCTTTACTATTCTGCAGGCTCCACTGGTGATACCCAGCAAACAGGGTTGGCAGTGGACCTCCAGCAAACTCCAGCAGACCCAAAGCAGAGGGAGAGACCTGACTGTTAGAATGAAAACTAACAAACAGAAAGGAATAGCAACAACATCAATAAAAAGGACATCCACACAAAAACCCCATCCAAAGGTCACCAACATCAGAGACCAAAGTTAGGTAAATCCGTGAAGATAAGGAAAAAACAGTGCAACAAGGCTGCAAATTACAAAAGTCAGAATGCCGCTTATCCACCAAAGGATCACAGCTCCTTGCCAGCAAGGGAACAAAACTAGACAGATAATGAATTTGATAAAGTCACAGAAGTAGGCTTCAGAAAGTGGGTAAAAACAAACTCCTCCAAGCTAAAGAAGTATGTTCTAACCCAATGCCAGGAAGCTTAGAACCTTGAAAAAAAGGTTAGAGGAACTGCTAACTAGAATAACCAGTTTAGAGAAGAACATAAACAACCTGATGGAGCTGAAAAACACAGCATGATAACTTTGTGAAGCATATGCAAGAATCAATAGCCAAATCAATCACGCAGAAGAAGGGATATCAGAGATTGAAGATCAACTTAATGAAATAAAGCATGAAGACAAGATTAGAGAGAAAAGAATGAAAAGGAACAAACAAAGCCTCTAAAAATATGGGACTATGTGAAAAGACCAACCCTACATTTGATTTGTGTACCTGAAAGTGATGGGGAGAATGGAGTCAAGTTGGAAAACACTCTTCAGGATATTATCCAGGAGAACTTCCCCAACCTAGTGTTTGGACGAACGGAGGCAAGATGGTGCACTTCCGGGTTCTTCTTCACCACCAGCTCTTCCCGCGCGCGCGCGCGAAAATGCAGCCGGCACCTGGGAAGGTGCAGATCAACTGGGCATGCGCCAGGTGACGTCAATCCAAAGAGACCAAGATTTACCTGGTCGCACCTGCGGAACACCTCCCCCACACGCCCGTGCCCCGCCTATTGCCCTCCCACTCCTAGAAAAGCCGCTCTCCGCCAGTGAGCCCCACGGCCTTCTCACAGCCCCAACTCCGTCTGAGAGCCCCACCGGGGGACTCTGCCGGCCTCCTTTGCCGGAGGCCGACAGACTTCTCCCT
>NW_012114710.1:4915329-4916585 GCF_000951035.1 Colobus angolensis palliatus
AAATCACCTAGCAAGACAGGCCAACATTCAAATTCAGGAAACACAGAGAAAACCACAAAGATACTCCTCGAGAAGAGCAACCCCAAGAGACATAATCAGCAGATTCACCAGGTTGAAATGAAGGAAAAAATGTTAAGGGCAGCCAGAGAGAAAGGTCGGGTTACCCACGAAGGGAAGCCAGCTTCATCAGACTAACAGCAGATCTCTCAGCAGAAACCCTGCAAGTCAGAAGAGAGTGGGGGCCAATATTCAACAATCTTAAAGAAAAGAATTTTCAACCCAGAATTCCATATTTAGTCAAACTAAACTTCATAAGTGAATGACAAATAAAATCCTTTACAGAGAAGCAAATGCTGAGATTTTGTCAACTTCAGGCCTGCCTTACAAGAGCTCCTGAAGAAAGCACTGAATATGGAAAGGAAAAACCAGTACCAGCCACTGCAAAAATATACCAACTTGTAAAGACAATTGACAATATGAAGAAACTGAAGAAACTGCATCAACTAACAGGCAAATTAACCAGCTAGCATCATAATGACAGGATCAAATTCACATATAGCAATATTAACCTTAAATGTAAATGGGCTAAATTCCCCAATTGAAAGATATAGACTGGCAAATTGGATCAAGATCAAGACCCATCAGTGTGTTGTATTAAGGAGACCCATCCCATGTGCAAAGACACACATAGGCTCAAAATAAAGGGATGGAGGAATATTTGCCAAGCAAATGGGAAGCAAAAAAAAAAAAAGGCAGGGGTTACAATCCTGGTCTCTGATAAAACAGACTTTAAACCAACAAAGATCAAAACAGACAAGAAGAGACAAAGAGCAGAAGTGAAGGAGATAGAGACCCCAAATCAACAGAATATGCATTCTTCTCAGCACCACATCGCACTTATTCCAAAATTGACCACATAGTTGGAAGTAAAGCACTCCTCAGCAAATGTAAAAGAACAGAAATCACAACAAACTGTCTCTCAGACCACAATGCAATCAAATTAGAACTCAGGATTAAGAAACTCGCTCAAAACTGCACAACTACATGGAAACTGAACAACCTGATGCTCCTGAATGACTACTGGGTAAATAAAGAATGAAGGCAGAAATAAAGATGTTCTTTGAAACCAATGAGAACAAAGACACAACATACCAGAATCTCTGGGATACATTTAAAGCAGTGTGTAGAGGGAAATTTATAGCACTAAATGCTGACAAGAGAAAGCAGGAAAGATCTAAAATCAACACCCTAAAATC
>NW_012114710.1:4916635-4916966 GCF_000951035.1 Colobus angolensis palliatus
CTCCCAAGACTAAACCAGAAAGAAGGTGAATCTCTGAATAGACCAATAACAGGCTCTGAAATTGAGGCAATAATCAATAGCCTACCAACCAAAAAAAGTCCAGGACCAGATGGATTCACAGCCAAATTCTGCCAGAGGTACAATGAGGACCTGGAACCATTCCTTCTGAAACCATTCCAGTCAATAGAAAAAGAGGCATCCGACTGGGCATTGTGGTTCAGGCCTGTAATCACAGCACTTTGGGAAGACGAGGCAGGTGGATCACAAGTCAGGAGATCAAGACCATCCTGGCTAACCCAGTGAAACCCTGTCTCTATTAAAAATACAAAAA
>NW_012114710.1:4917909-4921130 GCF_000951035.1 Colobus angolensis palliatus
CTGATACCAAAGCCTGGCAGAGACACAACAAAAAAAGAGAATTTTAGACCAATATCTCTGACAGACATTGATGTGAAAATCCTCACAAAATATTGGCAAAACAAATCCAGCAGCACCTCAAAAAGCTTATCCACCAAGACAATCCTAAGCAAAAAGAACAAAGTAGGAGGCATCACACTACTCACTTCAAACTATACTACAAGACTATAGTAACCAAAACAGCATGGTATGGGTACCAAGACAGACAGAAAGACCAATCGAACAGAACAAAGGCCTCAGAAATAATACCACACATCTACAACCATCTGATATTTGACAAACCCTACAAAAACAAGACATGGGAAAAGGATTCCCTATTTAATAAATGGTGCTGGGAAAACTGGCTAGCCATACATTGAAAGCTGAAACTGGATCCCTTCCTTACACCTTATACAAAAATTAATTCAAGATGGATTAAAGACTTAAATGTACAACCTAAAACCATGAAAATCCCAGAAGAAAACCTAGGCAATACCAGTCAGGACAGAGGTATGGGCAAGAACTTCATTACTAAAACACCAAAGAAAATGGCAACAAAAGCCAAAATTGACAAATGGGATCTAATTAAACTAAAGAGATTCTGCACAGCAAAAGATACTACCATCAGAGTGAACAGGCAATCTACAGAATGGGAGAAAATTTTTGCAATTTACCCATCTGACAAAGGGCTAAAATCCAGAATATACAAAGAATGTAAACAAATTTACAAGAAAAAAAATCAAAAAGTGGACAAAGGATATGAATTTTCAGACACTTCTCAAAAGTTTACAAGAAAAAAACAACCCCATCAAAAAGTGGGCAAAGGATATGGACTTTGAGACACTTCTCTAAAGAAGATATTTATGCAGTCAACAGACACATGAAAAATTGCTCCTCATCACTGGTCATCAGAGAAATGCAAATCCAAACCACAATGCGATACCATTTCACACCAGTTAGAATGGTGATCATTAAAACGTCAAGAAACAACCGGTGCTAGAGAGGATGTGGAGAGATAGGAATGCTTTTACAATGGTGGTGGGAGTGTAAGCTAGTTCAACCTTTATGGAAAGTAGTGTGGTGATTCCTCCAGGATCTAGAACTAGAAATAACATTTGACCCAACGATCCCATTTCTAGGTATATACTCAAAGGATTATAAATCATGCTACTATAAAGACACATGAACACATATGTTTATTGAGGCACTATTCACAATAGTAAAAACCTGGAACCAACCCAAATGTCCATCAATGATAGATGGATTAAGAAATTGTGGTACATATACACCATGGCGTAGAATACAGCCATAAAAAAGGAAGAGTTCATGTCCTTTGCAGGGACATGGATGAAGCTGGAAACCATCATTCTGAGCAAACTATCACAAGGACAGAAAACCAAACACCTCATGTTCTTACTCATAGGTGGGAACTGAACAATGAAAACCCTTGGACACAGGGCAGGGAACATCACACACAGGGGTCTGTCATGGGGTGGAGGACAAGGGGACGGATACTATTAGGAGAAATATTTAATGTAAATGATGAGTTAATGGGTGCAACAAACCAACATGGCACATGTATATGTGTGTAACAAACCGGAATGTTGTGCACATGTACCCTAGAACTTAAAGTATAATAATAAAAATAAATAAATACATAAATAAATAAAATAGTAATAAAATCACTATGTTTTGAAAACGTTTTTTATTTTGGATTCAGGGAGTACGTGTGCAAGTTTGTCACATGAGTATACTGAGTGGTGCTGAAATTTCAGCTATGGATGATTCTGTCATTGCAGTGCTATTCACAATAGCAAAATCATCACCTTTTTTAAGGCAAAATCAAACTCTTGAATTGCTTATATTTGGATATTTTTCCCTCGAAATACTTTTTTGCCAAAAGCTTAAAAGGAGGAAATTTTAATTTAAGTAAATACATTTTTATTCATAGAATATGGTTAGAAAGTTATTGGCTTTAATATATTACATCCATAGACTTTAATTTTATCTGTCCTTTCAACTAAACTTTATAATAAGATCAGCATATGTCCAGTAAGGTAGATAAAAGGTTATCATATCATACTGGGTTTGAAAATATTCTCAAGCACAGTATAATATGTTAAGTTTGATAGATAAGTAAGTTAAACATTAATACTTTGAATGTTCTTTGGATGGTTACATTTCTAATTGGGAAATGTTAAAGGAATGCTGATATAAAACACCTATATTCTAAGCCTAAACATATCAAATATTTGGGATGATTTTATTGTCCTTCTTTTTATTGTCATATTGAATAATGCTCTAAGACCCATGTCTTTTTATGTATCTTAATGATTTAATGAATAATATCATTTTCTTAGAAAAACTTGTGTTTGAGAATTGTGTAGGTGTAAAGCACACACTTAAGAATTATTTTCAATGTCTATACATAAAAGCTTTGGAACACTTCTTATAGTCTTTATTATTATGTCTTATTGAATAAAGCTCTTCGATTTAGGAAAAAAAAAAAAGAAAAAGAGGGATTCCTCCCTAACTCATTTTATGAGGCCAGCAACATCCTGATAACAAAAACTGGAAGAGACACAGCAACAACAAAAAAATTTGGGGCCAATATCCCTGATGAACATCAATGCAAAAATGCTCAATAAAATACTGGCAAACTGAATCTAGCAGCACATCAAAAAGCTTATCTACCACGATCAAGTTGACTTCATCTCTGGGATGCAAGGCTGGTTCAACATATGCAAATCAATAAATGTAATCATCACATAAACAGAATCAATGACAAAAACCACATGATTATCTCAACAGGTGCAGAAAAGGCCTTTGATAAAATTTAACACCCCTTCATGCTAAAAACTCTCAGTAAACTAGGTATTGATGGGATATAACTGAAAAAAATAAGATATTTATGACACACCCACAGCCAATATCATACTGAATGGGCAAAACCTGGAAGCATTCCCTTTGAAAACCAGCACAAGACAAAGATACCCCCTCTCACCACTCGAATTCAACATAGTATTGGAAGTTCTGGCCAAGGCAATCAGGCAAGAGAAAGAAATAAAGGGCATTCAAATAGGAATAGAGGGAGTCAAATTATCTCTGTTTGCAGATGACACGATTGTATGTTTAGAAAACCCCATCCTTTCAGCCCAAAATCTCCTTAAGCTGATAAGCAACTTCAGCAAAGTCTCAGGATA
>NW_012114710.1:4921842-4977887 GCF_000951035.1 Colobus angolensis palliatus
CCAAAAGCAATGGCAACAAAAGCCAAAATTGACAAATGGGATCTAATTAAACTAAAGAGCTTCTGCACAGCAAAAGAAACTATCATCAGAGTGAAATGGCAGCTTACAAAGTGGGAGAAAATTTTTACAGTCTATCCATGTGACAAAAGGCTAATACCCAGAATCTACAAGGAACTTAAACAAATTTACAAGTAAAATGAAACAACCCCATCAAAAAGTGGGTGAAGGATATGAACAGATTCTTCTCAAAAGAAGACATTTATGTGGCCAGCAAATGTATTAAAAAGTTCATCATCACTGGTCATTAGAGCAATGCAAATCAGAACCACAATGAAATACCAACTCATGCCAGTTAGAATGGTGATCATTAAAAAGTCAGGAAACAACAGGTGCTGGAGAGGATGTGGAGAAATAGGAACACTTTTACACTGTTGGTAGGAGTGTAAATTAGTTCAACCATTGCGCAAAACTGTGGTAATTCCTCCAGGATCTAGAAACAGAAATACCATTTGACCCTGCAATTCCCTTACTGGGTATATACCCAAAGGATTATAAATTATTCTACTATAAAGACACATGTACACATATGTTTACTGCAGCACTATTCACAATAGCAAAGATTTGGAACCAACCCAAATGCCCATCAATGATAGACTGGATAAAGAAAATGCAGCACATATAGACCATGGAATACTATGCAGCCATAAAAAAAGGATGAGTTCATGTCCTTTTCAGGGTCATGAATGAAGCTGGAAACCATCATTCTCAGCAAACTAACAAAGGAACAGAAAACTAAACACCACATGTTTTCACTCATAAGTGGGAGCTGAACAATGAGAATACATAGACACAGGGAGGGGAACATTACACACCAGGGCCTGTTAGGGAGTGGGGCTCTAAGGGAGGGATAGCATTAGGAGAAATGCCTAATATAGATGATGGGTTGATGGGTGCAGCAAACCACCATGGCACATGTATACCTATGTAACAAACCTGCACATTCTGCACATATATACCAAAACTTAAGGTATGTATAAAAAAAGACATCCAATATTAATGGATCAGAAAACATAATACTGTTAAGATAGCAATACTCTCCAAAATGATCTACAGATTTAATACAATCTTTATTAAAATCTTTATCTTTATCAAAAGATGGCTGCTTTGCAGAAATGGACAAGCTGGTCTTAAATTTCATATGGAATTTCAAGGGTCTCAGAATAGCCAAAACAATCTTCAAAAAGGAAAACAAGTCTTGATAATTAACACTCTCCAACTTAAAAACTGACTAGAAACTCATAGTAATCAAGAGTATTTGGCACTGGAATGAGACTTGACATATAGGACAATGAAACAGAATTGAGTGTCCAGAAATAAATGGTACATTTATGTCAACTGATTTTCCATAGGGATACCAGTACAATTTTATGGGGGTAATAATAGTTTCTCAGTAAATGGTGCTGGGAAAACTGAATATTCACATGCAAAAGGATAAATTTTAACTCCTACCTCATATTACAAACAAAAAATCAATTCAAAGTGCAGCATAGACTTTAATGTAAGATCTAAAACTATACAATTGTTAGAAAAAAAGTAACAGTAAATATTTGTGACCTTGAGTTAAGGAATGGTTTCTTACATTTAGCACCAAAAGCACAGACAACAAAAGAAAATAATAGATAAGTTGTACTTTAGCACTTTTAAAGTTTGTGCAATTAAGAAAGTAAAACGACAGTCTACAGATTGGGAGAACAGTTTTGTAACACACGTCTCTGATAACAGACTTGGATTCAGAATACATACAAAAAAAACTCTTAGCAGCTCATCAATAAAAAGACAACCCAACTTAAAAATGGGCAAAGTATTTGAATAGACATTTCTCCAAGGAAGACATGCAAATGGCTAATAAGCACATGAAAAGATGCTCAACACGATTAGTTATTAGGGAAATGCAAATCAAAACCATGATGTGTTTACCATTTTATACCCACTAGGATGGCGACAATAGAAAAGAGATGATAATTAGTGTTGGCTAGGATGCGGAAAAATTGGAGCACTCATACATTTCTTGTAGGTTGAAAAATTGTATAGCCACATTGGAAAATAGTTTGGCAGTTTCTTAGAATGTTTAACATAGAATTACTGCATAATCCAGCAGTTATACTCATAGATATAAACTGAAGAGAACTGAAAGAACATGGCCACACAAAACCTCTCATAAATGTTCACAGTAGCATTATTCATAATAGCCAAAAACTGAAACAGCCTATATGTCAATCCACTGATGGTTAGGTGGTATCCAATGCAGTGGTATGTTATTTTAGCGATAAGAAGGAATGAACTAATACATGCCAGTGCTACATGGAAAAATCTTGAGAACATTATGCTAAACAAAAGAAGCCAATCACATATAGTATAATTCAAATAATGTAAAATGTCCAAGAAAGGAATGAGGAATGTCTGCTTATGGATATGGGGTTCCTATTTGAAGTGAAAAAAAATGTGCTAAAAATAGATAGTGGTGATGATCACACAACTCTGTAAATATACTAAAATCGATTAAATCAGATTTGAAAAGAGTGAATTTTATGATATGTGAACTATATCTCAATAAAGCTGTTACTATAAAAAAACTGTAAGTGGTGAGAAATATTATTAATCAATTTTTAAAATATACTCTGCATGTGTAGTTAATATATTCTTATTTTATTATCAGCAATTTATCATTTGGTATCATAATACATTATAATGGTGATAATTTAATTCACATTTAAATAAAGATATTTCATTAAGTGGCTTTCACATTAACCAATAATGCAATCTACTAATTAGAAACCTCTTCCCCAAAGCTATAACTTAGACTGATGCTTTTTTCTTATGGTCACAGTCACAATATGTGCTGAAGTCTCATTTGTTTTTAGTCAGAGCAAGAGAAAGCATTGTGAAATGAAAAGAGAACATTATTGATAATTTGAGACTTGGTTTCTACTCTCACCTTTATTACAAATTACCTGTGTTAATTTCTCTGAAAGAAGGACTTTACCCTTTCTATATGCAGAATAGAAATCATCTGACTTGTTCACCACCGTATTTCCACCATCAACTCTATATTGAATTTGATTTCTTTTTTTTCAACCAATGGGAAGTCTCATATCAAAGATGAATCTAGTAAATGGAGATAAAACTTGACTAATTCTGAACCATGATGTTTAATCCCCATCCTGCTACTAGTGAACAATATGAGCATTGAACTTTTCTTTTCTGATTACATATCTTTAAAATAAAGTGGTCAGACTTGGATAGTATCCAAATTTCCCTTCTAGTTCTCTCCTTCAATTCTCTATGCTATCACTGATCATTTTCAATTATGTGATATTCCTTGATTATCTCCATTGTTTTCTTTCTACGACATGATGAAATCCAATCATGAAGAGCATGGTTTACAATGATCTTCACAATCTCATCCTAAATAATCATGAGGGCTCAACCCAGATTCCTGCCCCCTCCATCTCCTTCTTACCTAGCCATTTCTAGAAGAGATCATTCTGTTGGACAACTCTGGGCCTTTTCAAATGTTGTTCCACTCGTCTCCAGGGCACTTGCAGATTTCTGCACAATGTTCAAAACCTAGTTTAAATATGACTTTCTCAACACAACAGTTCTTTAAAAATGGTTCACTTCCTCCTCTACTGGGCTTACAGAACATTGTTCATATCATAATCTACTACAAGACTTAACTAATGATGTTATAATCCACCCTTTACATGGCTTTTGGCCCAACAGACAATGAGGCTCTCGTAAGAGTAGAAATATTGCCTTTTTCTCTTGTTTCTACATCAACTTTGTGACTATCATGACAAAAATTAAATGAACAAATCATTCATTCATTCATGCAAAGAATCCTGTCCATCTTCTTTATCTTTTAAATGATATTAAATTGCTTTTAAAACTTGCAATTCACATTTTGGGAAAAAGTAAATTTGAATTTGAATACTAAACTTTTATGAATTGAACTGCCCATTTCAAAGCAAGCTGTTTAGAGAACATGTTGAAAAAAATAAAAGGAGTAAACCAGAATGTCAGCATGTAAAAATATCAGTTCATGCCTTTGGGCCATTTCTTGTTAGAATCCTTTGTGCAGTTTTTCTTAAATTCCCAGAGTAGCAGATTTTTTAACAATCATCTAAATTGAGCAAGGGGGCAATATACATAAGATTCAATTCAACGTTGTCTATAATATGCACTATAAGTGAGTAAAATGCTTTAATAATTAATGTACATATGTTCATCTAAATCCTTCTTCACTATTATGACATACATGTACAATTAGTATTATTAATATTTATTAGGAGTTGCTTTATGCAGATTAATATTATTATAAAAGAGAGTGTAATGCATTCAGAGCATTGCACTTTGGCTTCAGATGCATCTGTATAGGTTCCTAAAAGGTGACTGTGAAATAACAACTCAGATTATCCACATATAGAGCACATAACTTCATACAAATCTGTAGGCCAAGGGATCTAAAAAGACTGAGACACATCACATTGAAAAGAAAGTAAGGCAAGACACCTACTGAATTAGGAACTTACTCTGTAATACTGCCAATATTATCATGAGGAAGATCTCAAATGACTTCTAGAAATACAAAAATGGATTTGGAATGAAAGCCTTAATGGTTGAGTTGGAGTCATCTGAACAATAAATGGACAGGGAGGATAAGCCAGAGGTCAAAACTAAAGAAACGCAAATGAAAACAACCCTGTCCTCAAAAATGAGTATGTAATCCAGTATGTAAAACACCAAAAAAATGAGAGAAATAGCCAGAAAAATTAATAATACAAATTCACTCCAGATGGAATTAATTTTGTAGAAAAGCTTCACAAAGATTTTCATAATATATAATGAGAAATGCTCAAAATGTACATATAAGAATAACACCTACTTAAGAAGAACAAGAAGAGTGGCCACATTTGTGGCAGACACAGCTAGGAATAATTAAAAAAAAAATCCATTCTCCCCTTGTTACTGGGTCCCTGGTTAGATTACATGTCTCTGCTTCCCTTGCAGATGGGGCAGTATGAGTAAGTTTGGGTTGATGGAAAGGAGCAGAACTGATATGGGTCAATTTCATGCCAGAGCTTTTAAGCTAGTAGTAGACAGGGTTATGCTTCCTCCTTGCTTTTTTCTCCCTTCTACATCTGTATTTCAGCCTCAACTTTGGTTCTAACAGATGAAAGCCACAAAACAGAAGTTCACTGAGTTCCTAAATTAATGTGGGAAAGACAGGTACCCTATGACCTGGACCAAATACACTGTAGTAGGCTGTGAATGAGAAATAAAATTATTATGATTTATTAATCACATTTCATGATCTATGTGTTAAATTGTTGAGCCTACCATAAACTAACAAACTTATAAACTCACACAAGTTACATGATACAAAAGCAGACAGAAAAAAATAATAATAGGCAATGTGGGGAAAAACCAGTAAAAACATTTAAAATAAAAATATGATTGTTCAATTGTAGAAAACATAATAAATAGGGTAAATTACTGACAGGCACAATCAAATGAAAACCAGTAAACGAATGTCACATTGAGGAATTTACCCACACTGAAACATGGGAAACAAAAAAAAAAAAAGAAAAAAAAATGAAATAACATAAGAGAAATAGGAAAGAAAGACTAAGAAGTTTCTGGAACTTCTATGTCTAATAGGAGTTCTGCAAGCTGGAGAACCAGAACAGCTGTTGGGGTAATTAATTCGGTCTCACCACAAAGGCCTGGGAGCCAGGGGAGATAGTAGTGTAACTTGGTGCAAGGCCAAAGGCCTGAGAAACCCAAGGGGGTTTGAGGGGTGTAATGCCTTGAGTGTGAAGGCCAGAGAGCCAGGAGTTCCAACATCCAGGAGCAAGGTGATTGTCCTGGCTGAAGAACAGAGAGAATTTGCTTTTCTTCTACCTTGTTCTATGTGGGTCCTCAATGAATTACATGATGCCTACTCACATTGGTGAAAGTGATCTTTCCCAGTTGTACTGTTTGAAATGCTAATCTCTTCTAGAAAGCCCCACACAAATGCACCCAGAATAATATTTTACCAACTACCTGAAGATTCCTTAACTCAGTCATGTTAACAAATAAAATTAACCATCACAAGTTTTATCTCTTAGGTTCCTAGAAATTGAACTATTGGCAAAATGTCTTTTGTCTATGCTCAGCAAACTTTGTCCCTATAACTATTAGAGGACATAACTACCCTTCAAGATGCAAAGAAAAGACAAGGCTGGTCTGTCTATGGAGTAGTCATTCTTTTATCCCTTTACTTTCTTAATAAACTTATTTTCACTTTACTCTATGGACTTGTCTCAAATTTCTTCTTGAATGAGATCCAAGAACCCTCTCTCGGGTTCTGGATGGGGACCCCTTTCTGGTAACACCTTTCTGGTGACCACAGAAGGGACAATACTGAGAAACCCCTGACTCAAAGGCTAACTTCAGGTAAGTGGTGGGGTCCAGTAACATCTTTCTAGCAAACCATGGAAGAGGGACAATACCAAGGAGACCCCGACCCAAATGAAAATCATCTGAGCGCACCATTAGGCTGACTTTGAAGTGACCATCTTGCCCAGAGACCACATGTTGAAAATCCTTGTTGGAGGTTGGATTAATGATTATGGAGCCCAGTCAGGGGTAAGTGTGAGACTTTCCAGTCTGATATTGGGTGCTAAGTGGAGTGGCTAACGTCTATGTTTTATCACATGTATTTTGCTCTGGTCAGAAAGGAAAAAAGTAATTTTCCTTTGTGCTGTGGCTTGGCCTCCAGGGCTGTGGTGCAGCCAGCCAGGTCACCAGGGCCACTTAGGGAAAGGGAACCCAGAAGCCTGGCATGCCAGCAAAAGGGTAGATTTTCTTACCCGTCAAATTTCTGGCCTCTCTCTCTCATGCTCTCTCTGTGTGCGCAAACTTGTCGAATGAACGGTATTTGTGTGGCTAGTCTTAAGCTATAGTTAATCTGTTCTACTTTGTGCTATGAATTTGTGTTTCTGTATTTTTCTATCAGAAAGAGGGGCACCTTAGGATAGAATGTGGGCCTAGAATCCCATAAGTCCACTGTTCAAGATGGCCCAGCAAATTGGTCAGTTATTAATACAAACTTTGTTGCAGGTCCCTGAAAAGAAACCAGATGAGGTCTCCCTCTTGTCTTGTATGTCCTTGGAAGCTTGACCTTGTAACCATGTGGCCATGCTTTCTCTTTTCACAATGGCAGCCTGGGTTCAGGGTTCAATCCCTGGCTTAGGAAATAAGTCCTTTCTGACTTGATATCTGTTTGACCTTTATATTTGTTGTTCCTCTTCCGCTTCACAAACCGTCTTGAATTTTCCTTTCTCTAAGCATAGAAATATTGTTCATTTGGCCTGGCTAAAGTCGGATAATAAGAAATTTAAAAGGACTTTTAAAAGAGGACAATGGTTAAAAGTCAGCTTAATTAAAAGTGGATATTCAAGCTCTAACAGCTTGGGACTCCTTGCGAAAAACGGAGGAGGCACCACAGATCCCATTTTGGGAAAAGCCTCTGTTTCCCTCATGAAACCCCAAGAACTGGAAGTAGATAGATCCCTCTCAAAATCTAAGGTTCTGTTCTGCTTTGCTTTCATTGTCTTATGGTTTTAACTTTTGGGGGCATCGGAAATTACTTTACATTATGAAAGACTTTTGTTGTGTAATAACTAATAACTCTTACCTAATAACTAGGTAGGAGAAGCTAATGAAAGTTATGGAGGATATGTGGCTCTTTACACATTTGGATCAGAGAAGCATGCTTTTGGTCACCTAGGAAGTATCGAGATGTCCCCACTCCCCACTGAGAGATAAGACTTCCATGGGGATGAGCTGATTCCCTCTTTTTGGGGAGAATCTAGGATCTGGTATAAAAATGGGACCCTTAATTTCTAGAGATCTGTTTTTGCCTTCTAGCTGTGCCTGCTTATTAGGCTGTAAAAACTGCATGCTTTCCTGGCCCTGTTCCTCTAAGGACTCCACCCTGAAGCCAGTAATACAATTAAGAAACTGAAACTGGCAAATGAAAAATCTTGCAACTACTGAATCTTCTGTCTGCCTATTTACATGTGCTGTATGTGTGATATATATATATAAAAAAAAGCTTTGATTAATTTAAAAATAATGTGCTTAAATAAAATATTTTGTCAGAAAAGTTAAAAGCATAATCCATTTTAATTCATGTGACTTTAGTACTCTTTGGGAAACAAAGACAGTTTTAAACATTATTGTTAAAATAAAAATATCTTCAAAAATGTAAACGTTTGGTCTAAATTATACAGGTCAGGTATTAGGTTTGCTAAATGCTTTAAGATCATAAGCTACTTCTTTTACTTTTAAAAATTGTTTAACTTACGTACTTTGGAGCATTACATTCTAGATAAGGCCTGGGGACATGTGGAGATCCGTGGCCCCTAGCTAGTCTGGAAAGAGTCAGCTCTTATCTGTATTTCTGTCTGATGTCTTAGGCTCCACATCTAGTACATAATTAAAATCCCTTACTTACCAAGGTTTTCACCAAAAGTAAAAGTTGCTAAGAGTTAACATTGTAACATGTAATTCAGACTACTAAAGAAATGACTTTACATGCAAGACATGTAAGAAAAGAAGAATATACTTTTGGTAAAAGATTAAAAGAAGGCATGCAAATATGAATTTTTTTGCTTAAAGGGAAAAAGGATTGTTTTAAGTTAGATAAGATAAAGCTGAAGGTTTGAGAAAGTTGTGGAAAGTCTGTGAAAAAGTCATCTTGTAAAAGAAATTATGTGTGTGAACATATTGGCTAAAACTAAAGGAGTATTTATCACTTTTTCTATAAACTGAACATTGAAATAAAAGCACAATAGGTTTCTCTTAGAGCAATGATCTGCTCTTTAACAAAAAATTGTAATGAGTTATAAAAGGTTTATGAGAATCTTACATTAAAATATGATAGATTTATCTATAAGGTTTTATAGAGAATTGGGTCTGACATTAATAATGCACTAATGCAACAGTGACATTTGGCTTCTTTGGTATAAAAGGCAGAGAGGAAGCACTGTCAAATATTAAATTGGCTTTCTTTGGGCTGTATTTGTATTTTATGTAACAATTTTATTGTGTGCCATAGAGGTAACCAAAATTTCCTAGTCAATTATGACTTTAACAGTGGCTGTCCTAAGACTTTGTCACCCACCAACAACTCTTGTCTTGTTTTGATCTTCTTCAAAAGGTGGTTTATAGTCAGCTATAGGACTTTGACATGTGTTTTTAAATTCAGATTTCTGGTAACTTTGGAAATTGTAACATTAGAATAGAGGACAAACTTTCAAGACTCACATGGAGAGCTGAATATCAAACAGAACAGGAGTTAACTGCATGGACCAAACTAATAGAAAACTGAAGTAATCTTTTTTACTTTGCTTAAAATGTTGCTGATCCTTTATTTTGTTTTTCAGAGTCAATGAAACTTTTCTTTTGAGCTATTTACAGGCTATAGCTATTGAATAAAGTATACCCCTGTAAACAAAATTTGGAGCATATTTGTTTCTTTCTACCTGATTTATCCAAAACTTGGAAACTAGTCATGAGTATTTTAGACTTATGACAATATAGTTATTTGTATCAGTGCAATATGAATCTGCTTTCTTTGGCCAGGCATGGTGGCTGATGCCTGTAATCCCAGTACTTTGGGAGGCCAAGGTGGGCAGATCATGAGGTCAGGAGGTAGAGACTATCCTGGCTAACACAGTGAAACCCCATCTCTACTAAAAATACAAAAAAATTAGCTGGGCGTGGTGGTGGGTGCCTGTAATCCCAGCTACTCGGGAAGCTGAGGCAGGAGAATCTTGTGGACCTGGGAGGCAGAGGTTTCAGTGAACCAAGATTGCACCACTGCACTCCAGCCTGGGTAACAGAGTGAGACTCCATCTCAAAAAAAAAAAAATCCACTTTCTTTTGTGACTAGGACACAACTGAAGAAACTGGTTATTTTACCAAGGCTTTGACTGGAATGGCATGCTTTCCTTTAGGGAGTTGAACTTGACTTGTAGAGTCAATGAAAGCCCCTTGGGAAAACCAGCCTCATACCTTGTCTACACAGTCCCCGTACAAGGTTCCTGACCTGTGGTAAGTAAAGATTGTCACTTTCTCACAGGCCCAGGAGCCCCATGTAATCTTGGAACTTCAAAAGAAGAAGAATTTACCTAATTCATAGGTATTTCAGGGTACACACCCATGGCTGGACTGGGCTTTAGAAAAGGTCTTATCTGAGATTCCTTCTGTGGAAAAGAGTTCTATCAAAGACAATTTAAAAAGGGCTTATGTGAAAAATAATTATTCTTGCTGCACTTTTTGAATCTAATCAGGCCAAGTATAACAAAGCAAATCGGTTTTACCATGATTTGTCTTTAGTAAAAATGGGAGACTGGAGAGAGAAAAATTATGTTTCAAGAACTATGGTAAGTACACTCGTTATTAAATTAGAGTCTCATCGGTTTTTTTTTTTTTTTTGGTTATTTTTCTGCAATTTAGACTGACTGCGTATTCCCATGAAACAATCAGTGATCTCTAACTGCAGCTCAGAAGAAACGAGAGGAATGTGTAATGTAAAAATCTGAATCAATATTTTAATTCTGATATGAAGCAATTCAGCTCCATATCAGCATGGTTCCAAGAGTTGTCCAGTTCATGGAAAGCCTTCTTATTTAGTTTACTTGGGATAATTTCACATAGTTTGTTTTACTCTTGCGGAATATATTGCTGTTGTACTCTTTGTGTGGGAATGCAGAATAAGCTTACTCAATGTTTTCTTAAATTAAATATTTATTAATCTTCCGGATAACACGTTTTGTTGGAACTCAAGAGTTATAAATGGCCCTCATCACGCTGATGCTTTCTGATTGAGCTCACCTCTGTCCTGAATATAAGAGACCCTGATAGGCAGAAATATCATCACCCCTATTGAGCATGAAGAATTTATAGAAGATGAATCTTCATCCCACTGCAGCCCTTAGGATTAAGGGGTCTATAATAAAAGGGAGGGTGGAAATGTCAGAGGCATTTGAACCAGAGCAACTCCATATTGAGTAGGAGCTGGGTAAAATAAGACTGAGACCTACTGGGCTGCATTCCCAGATGGTTAGACAGTCTAAGTCACGGATGAGATAGGAAGTGAGTACAAGATACAGGTCATAAAGACTTCACTGATAAAACAGTTTGCAGTAAAGCTGCAACCCACCAAAATCAAGACAGTGATGAGAGCAACCTCTGGTCGTCCTCACTGCTACACTGCCATCAGCACCGTGACAATTCACATGTCAGGACAATGTCATGGAAGTTACCCTATATGATCTAAAAAGGAGATGCATGAATAATCCACCCCTTGTTTAGCATATAATCAAGAAATAACCATAAAAATGGACCACAAGTAGCCCTCAGGGCTGCTGTCTATGGAGAAACCATTCTTTTATTCCTTTACTTTCTTAATAAACTTACATTCACTTTAAAAACAAAAAAAAAACAAAGACAAGTGTGATTTTTACATTGTCTGCTGGATAACATGATCTGCAGCAGACACATGGTTTATGATAGTCAGATTCTATGTGTTAAATGCTTTACTGGCTTGAAATTATACAACTAATACTTGCATTTTCCCTTAGGTGATCTTCCCAGATAAGAGAAAACTAGTGCTCTCAAAATAGTTTTATTGTATTTACAAATTAACGTATTTAAAGTCAATTTTTAGAGACCTAGTTTTATTGCCATGTATTAAGGAAGTAGCCTGTGAATAATTATTCTTTTTCCTTCTATGTGAGCGAAGGGCAACAGTTGTACTTTGTGGCTAAAGGGTACTGAACTGAACTATGTGTCCTTAAAAAGATGTTAGTATTGTTTTACCACTGGAATACTGTAGTTGGCAAAACCATGATTGCTTAAGAATGAGAGTGATTTTATAAAATTGGTACCTTACCATTTTGGATCTATATAATTTTGTATTTTCTTTTTCTCCTTATATTTTAAAATAATCTTGAAAAATATGAATCATTTAACTACAAAAATAAAACATAAAAAGGCTTCAAAATTTAAATTCCAAGGTTTACTCTCCTATATTTAGTAATTGGTTTAAGTCTTCCTTACATAATAATATAAAATTTGTAACACTATGCAAAACTACTAAAACCATTATCCCTAGTCCTGCATTGTATTTTCATGTCTAAATTGTCTACCAATTTTTATTATTTGTGTATTTTATACGTTGTTTTTGTTTTGATAGAGTCTTGCTCTGTCACCCAGGCTAGAGTTCAGTGGTTGGTTCACTGCAACCTCCACCTTGTGGGTTCAAGTGATTCTCATGCCTCAGTCTCCCAAGTAGCTGGGACTACAGGCATACTCCAGCATGTCCAGTTAATTTGTATTTTTAGTAGAGATGGAGTTTCACCATGTTGCCCAGGTTGGTCTCGAACTCCTGAGCTCAGGCAATCCGCCTGACTCGGCCTCCCAAAGTGCTAGGATTATGGGCATGAGCCACCATGCCCGGCCTATACAATGTTAATTCTAATGAGTTTCTACTTTTTCAATTAGTGTTGTTATATAAACAGTTTTTCTCAGTCTTTAAACTTTTAAACATATTATTAGATAATATTTTAGTAAATTGATATTCCATAGGTTACCTGACCATTACTCTAATCATTTTGTTTAATCATTCTTTCTATCTTTAAAGCTTTGTTTCCACAGATATTTCTGAAACAGCAATGACTTCAAAATTTTGCTCAAGTAAACTCCTAATAGTGGGATTATAATAATCCAATATTCTACAAGTTTCACTCATTTCCTTGTAAATGACCATATTTTCTCTTCTTAGAATGTGCCTTAAAATGTTTATCCTTTGTCCTCTTTACTCATAATTTTTGTATATATTTTTCTTTTCTAACTCTGCATTCCTTCCCATCCCCTTAGGCTATAGATTTTCCTAGAAATGTGTCAGCATTCCCTTCTGTCCTCAACTAATTTCTGTCACTGATTTCTCTTTTACTTTGAAGTTATATGAAGTTCAATTTATTCTGATCCCCACAAGAATAAAGCTATAAAAATGATAACAGCTTGCATAAACTTTTCAAAACATTATAAATACCTGCTGATCTTCAAATGAATTGTCATGGAAGCATTTTATTTTATTTTTATTTTACTTATTAAACATTCCACCATTATGTAATATATTTTTCTTCTTTTAGAATTTCCTTGAAAGTCAAATTATTTGGCTTGTAATCACAACCAAAATAATGTTACTGAAAATAATCACCTTATTTGCTATCCAATAATTAGCAGTATAACACTTTACATTATAAAGTGTGGCAGCTTACAGATTGCCACAAATTCCTTGGTACTTGATATGGTTTGGCTCTGTGTCCCCACCCAAATCTCATCTTGTAGCTCCCATAATTCCCACATGTTGTGGGAGAGACCCAGTGGGAGATGACTGAATCATGAGGGTGGGCTGTTCTCATGACAGTGAATGATAGTTTTAAAAATGAAAGTTTTTGGTTTTAAAAAGGGGAATTTTTAGAGATCTGATGGTTTTAAAAACAGGAATGTCTCTGCACAAGCTCTCTTTGCCTGCTGCCTTTCATGTAAGACGTGACTTGCTCCTCCTTGCCTTCCGCCATGATTGTGAGGCTTCCCCAGCCATGTGGAACTGTAAGTCCAGTTAAACCTCTTCTTTTGTAAATATGCCAGTCTCAGGTACGTCTATCAGTAGTATGAAAATGGACTACTGCCGTATTCCTTTCATCAAAAGTTAGAACTGTGTCTCCTCTCATGAATTTGAGTGGGCTGTCTCACTGCTTTGACCAAGAGAATATGGAGGAAGTGACAGACACAGTCAGATGCCAGATAGGTGGTAAGAAAATGGCAGCTTCAGTTTCTTCTTTTTGAATCCCTGAGTTGCTGTGTGAGATTTTCAACTATACACAGAGCGCACCATGCTGTGAGGGAGCCCAAACTAGCCACATGAAGAAACCAGATAGAGAGAAGGACAGATGCCTGGCCATTCCCCAGCTATATGATCCAGCCCCTAGGTTTTGAGTTAACCTACCTGAGGTCCCAGACATTGTGGAGCAGAGATATAGTCCATCCTTGCTGTGCTGTCACACATGATCGTGAGATGTCATAATCAATTTTTATTTTAAGCCACTAAGTTAGGTGGTAGTATGTAACAAACATAGCAATAGATGACTGGAACCTGAAAATGATAGTTAATTTACCCTATTTTGGTAAAATTAGGTTATTTTCAGTTTTACACTGTTGCTAATAATTGTAGTTAAACATATTTGCATATAAATCTAGATGAATATCTGTTATTTCTTCAGTATAAATTTCTATAAATATAATTACTGGGGTGAAGGATATAAATACTGTAAAATTTTTGATATGTACTGCCAAATTCCATTCTAGAAAGATTATGACAAATTGTATTCCTATCAAAAATGTAAAAGGATATCCATATATTCACATCTTCTCCAACATAAGTAATTAATATTTTTAAAATTAGTTGTCAACATGATAGCCAAAAATGGAAACGTTCACTTCTTGGATGAAACCAGATAAGTCTATTTCTTTCAGAGGATTATTCATCCTTTTCCCCCCTTTTTTGTAAATTGTTCAATAATA
The DNA here is from genome assembly GCF_000951035.1 of Colobus angolensis palliatus. Taxonomy (NCBI): domain Eukaryota; kingdom Metazoa; phylum Chordata; class Mammalia; order Primates; family Cercopithecidae; genus Colobus; species Colobus angolensis. Next base: position 4,936,549 of record NW_012114710.1, read on the forward strand.
TCAAAAGAGACTACTGGCCAGGCGTGGTGACTCATGCCTGCAATCCCAACACTGGGAGACCGAGGAGGGTGCATCGCCTGAGGTCAGGAGTTTGAGACCATCCTGGCCAACATAATGAAACCCCATCTCTACTAAAACTACAAAAATTAGCTTGGGGTGGTGGCAGGCATCTGTAATCCCAGCTACTCAGGAGGCTGAGGCAGGAGAATGGCTTGAACCTGGGAGGCAGAGGTTGCAGTAAGCAGAGATGGTGCCATTGCACACTCCAGCCTGGGCAACAAGAGTGAAACTCCATCTCAAAAAAAAAAAAAAAAGGAGACTACTTATAAATCAACTTAAAATTCTTAATGCTTTATTATTTGAATACAGAAAACTAACCATGAAAATTAGAAACAACCTCAAATATGAAATCAGATTTAATGTTGTTTCTATAAAGAACATAGGAATAGAAAACTCAGCTTCAGCATATTTTTTAATTAGGCTATGCTGAAAATGAAATATGCAATATGTATATGTATGTGTATAAATAGAAATATATAAACAAAATTATTTTATCATATAATATTAGGAAAATACTTCTTTTATTGAGAAAATTATATTTTAGGTAGTCAAGTTAAGGAGATAATCTAACCTTAAAATTGACATTAGAATCTTCTGTCTCTATTTTATTTCACATTTTAATTTTAAGCAAATTTATCTTTATTGAAAATATATATATCAAACATCCAAAGGAATGTATACATAATGTCTATGTACAGTCATCTACTAATGATAAAATGTACACCTACTATAATGTGTTGAATAATAGACTCCCTAAGAGGTATATCTATTTGAAGCCTCTTTGCAGATATAATTAAGTTAAGGATTTTGAGATGAGATAGATCCACCTGGATTAGGGAGGGCCCTAACTTCAATGACACATGTACTTATAAAAGACAGAAGAGGAGAACACAGGGCAAGGTAAGAGGAGAAGGCAGTGTGAAGATGGAGGCAGAGGTTGGAGTGATGCATCTACCAGCTAAGGAATGTCAAGGATTGCCAGCAGCCTACAAAGCTAGAAGTGAAGCAGGAAAAATACTCTCGTTTAGAGCCTCTGAAAAGGAACAACCCTGCTGACACCTCGATTTCAGACTTCTGGCCTTCAGAACCATGACAGCATAGATTTCTGTTGTCTTAAGCCACCCAGGTCATGGTAATTTGTTACAGCAACCCTAGAAAGCTAACACAGTTGACCCATGAACAACACAGTGGTTAGGAGTGACAGCCCCTCTCCCCATACCCATGTATATCTTTTGACTCCCCAAAAACTTAACTACGAATAGCCTACTGTTGACTGGAAGCCTTACCAATAACACAAACAGTTGATTAGCACATATTTCGAATGTTATATGTATTATACGCTGTATTGTTACAATAAAGCAATGTAGTGAAAAGAAAATGCTGTTAAGAAAATCATAAGGAGGAGCAAATACATTTACAGTATTGTATTTACCAATACCATATGTTTACATTGTCTGTTTCCAAGATGTCTGTCTGAAATGACAGCCACAGTTGCAGACCTCAATCATGGGACATATCAAGCAATTCCACTTTTTCTTGTTATGTCATGACTTTTCAGTGTTTTGGGGAGCTCTTTCAAGCACCACTAGTGGCACTTCGTATGGGTCTCATGGTGTTATTCAAGGTTTATGGTATTGTACTAAGCACGATGAAAAATACGTAAGAAATAATGAAAGATCATTTCACTTCAATATGCAGTTTACCCGATGGACAAACTGCTTACACAGAGATCATAAGTATCACACGGCAATTTAAGTGGATACTCACAACAGTTGATTGCACCACAATAGTGACGGGGTGGCTGCAAAATTATTACAGTAGTAGAGTACATACTACAGTTAATTTTATAAAGTTATGATTTAATAGAGCATCTTTATATTTGGTTACATTTCTCTGGACTGAGAATGGTGCCATGTACAGTCTGCATTTGTATGTGTAAGTTTTCATTAATTTTAATGTTTTATAATTGATTTGTGTATATTTCATGGGAGTAAATGATAAAATAGACCAGTATCTATGTATTTTTATACATTCATGACATATCTAACTTTTTTTAATTCTTTCAATATTTCTAGGTTGTTTGGTTCATCTGTGAGTTTTTTCAAATTATTGAAAATCTCCAAAAAATTTCCAATGTATTTATTGAAAAAATATGCAAATAAGAGGGTCACTGCAGTTCAAACTTGTGTTGTTCAAGGGTCACCTGTTCACCTACGTACCAGCCTTTCCCCTAAAAAGATAGATAAAACTAACTTCTTAGAAGCTTCCTTGGTGTTGCCCCCACCACTGGCATTTCTTTCTTTCCAAAAGTAACCACTATCCTAAATTTTATGTTACTTGTTTTCTTTTTCCCTTTATTATTTAAGCATAGATAGACAAACGATAGAAAGAAGAGATGATAGGTAATTCAATGATAGATAAATAGATAATCTAAAATATGTCGTTTAGTTTTGCCTGTTTTGGTACTTTCTATAAAATGGAGCACTGCACATACTGTATATTCTTCTAACTTGCCTTTTGACTCAATATTATGTCTGAGATAATTTTATGCTCATTGAGATAGATGTAGTTCACCTTTAATGCTGTTTATTCTATTGTTTATCTATTCTGTTGTTGATGGGTATATGGGTTATTCCTACTCTCCTTTCTGTTACAAACAGTGCTGCTAAAATCATGCATGATTTATGTCTCCAGGTGCATATGGCAAAGGTTTCTCTAGGTGTGGAAGTACTGTATAGCTAGGATTAGAACTACTGGACTGTAAGGTAGGCCCTTTTATATTCCTTAGGTAATGCCAGAATGTTTCCTAAGTTATTGAGCCAACGTTCACTCTCATCAGCATTATATGAGTGCTCCTGTTGCTCTGTAGCCTGTCAATAATTGCTATTGTCCAGTCTGATTTATTTAGAAAAATTTCAACTGAACATCACAAAATAATTTTTTGAAATTTTTTTAAAGGCATTACTATCTTGGGTCAGATAGACATTTTTGGAGGATTTATTATGCATCACACCTATGTCATTCTATTTAACCATTCTAATCTTCTATGAGAAAGGTATTTTAATCACAGGTTTACAGTTGAGAAAACTGAAGTTTAGTCCAGGCACAGTGGCTCACACCTGTAATCCCAGCACTTTGGGAGACCGAGGAGGGTGGATCACCTGAGGTCAGTAATTCGAGACCAGTCTGACCAACATGGTAAAACCCCATTTCTACAAAAATACAAAAATTAACCGGGCTTGGGGGCTTATGCCTGTAATCCCAGCTACTTGGGAGGCTGAGGCAGGAGAATCGCTTGAACCTGGGAGGCAGAGGTTGCAGTGAGCCAAGACTGCACCATTGCACTCCAGTCTAGGCAACAAGAGCGAAACCCTGTCTCAAAAAAATAAATAAATAAATAAAATAAAACTGAAGTTTAGGGAGATTACTAATTAACCAGTTTACACAGTAGTTAGTAGCAAGTTCTCTAACACAAGCATTCTGGCTAATCTTGATCTTTCAGTTACATCCACAAATTTTTCAAAATCTGTAGTCATAGCCAATGTCACATGCCAAGTTTATGTACCAACTTACTTAAAAAAAATTCTAAGAACTAAATTAGAGTGGAAAACTGCCACTCATTTTAGCTATACACGATGTACTGTTGACAAAGAAGAAATCCATTTTTAATGCTTCCGCATATCATTAGGGAGGGAAGTTGACTGAATGAACTGAGCCTGGCATTTATCACCGAACCCAGATAAAGAGCCACTGAATTGTGGTATTCTATGACCTTCTTTCTGACAACCACTGTCAATGTATCCAATTACTTAAGCAGTCTTTTCAGCATCATTTAAGCAGTTCTAGCTTTTCCTGTGCCACTTTAATGCAGAAAAAAAAAAAAAAGCGCTCCAATAGTACCATCATAAATATAAGATCCTTCTTTCTTTAAATTCTATGATCTCTGGGTGTATCTTGACAGCCCATTTTTCAGCATATGATCATGAAACTAAGATGAAGATTAACAATCCATTTTTAATATATGATCATAAAAATAATAAGTGATTTTTGCTTCCCACATCTTGTCCCTTAAGATTTCAAGGCAGGTAATAAAAATAAGACATCTTGTACAAGATAAAAACATATCCCCTGAAACTGGGTCCCTATCCCTTCAGATACAACTTGAAGATGTAGTGTTGACAACAGCATAAAGCTTTGATATTGTGAGAGAGACCTTACACTCCCTTCTGCTTACTAGATCCCAGAACTACCCATGGACAACTGAAAGCTTCCTGTGAACAGGATTCGATCCAGTCTCTGCCTGGATTACTAGGTCTGTACAAAGGCAGAATTCAAAGCCTGAATCCACTAACTGTTATTCTCACAAGACTATGACTAGGCAAGGTGACTAGAGAATTGCCTTTACTAAGACAAAGATTTCCAACATGTACTTTAAAGAAACATTTATTGGATAAATGCAATTTTGCAGTTGAGAAAATCCTAACAACAGTATATGCCAATATAATTTTCTCTGTGTATCCTGATATAGAGATGACTTTTGTCTTCAGTGAAAATAAAAATAGCTGATCACAAAATTCTATACACAAAAAGGTCTTTGTTGTCCACCACCATGTCTTATGAAAATGTATTGATCAGCACTTTTATAAAATGACCTTTGATATTCTTACTAATGGCCCTAATGTTCTCAATCACTGAATCATTTCGGATTCAGTAATGTTAGTGCTATTTAGAATTATTTTGGTTATTTGATTTTTTTACACTGCTAAGCTTTAATGTACCTAACAGGAGAAACAGTTAAAAAAAATCAAAAGTAGTTGCTTTTGGGAAATGGTCCCTATGGCAGGAAGTAGTCAGAAGGAAGAGCATCCAAGGTGATGGTGGATAGAAAAGGGAATACTTGGCCGGGCGCGGTGGCTCAAGCCTGTAATCCCAGCACTTTGGGAGGCCGAGACGGGTGGATCACGAGGTCAGGAGATCGAGACCATCCTGGCTAACACGGTGAAACCCTGTCTCTACTAAAAAATACAAAAAACTAGCCAGGCGAGGTGGCGGGCACCTGTAGTCCCAGCTACTCGGGAGGCTGAGGCAGGAGAATGACGTGAACCCGGGAGGCAGAGCTTGCAGTGAGCTGAGATCCGGCCACTGCACTCCAGCCTGGGCAACAGAGCGAGACTCCGTCTCAAAAAAAAAAAAAAAAAGAAAAGAGAATACTTGTTTTTCATTATAAGCCTTTAAATATCATTTTACTATTAACCATTTTGCATATATTACTTTGAGTTTACTACTAAATTAACAAGTATTAAATATTAAACTAAATAGATGTCTCAAAATTTTAGTGTGTAAAACATCATATTTTGACCTTCCCAATTGCCTTGTGGGGCAGATGTGTCACAATTTTTGACAGTTCTGTATTAAATATTATTATGTGATAAAAATAATTTTCCTGGAAAATAGTAAAGAATGGAGAAAAAATAATTAAACCAAAAACTACTTTTTTAGAAAGACCAAAAAAATTAGAAGCTATTACCAGATGTAGAGAAATAAGTTTCAGAAATGAAAAGGGGAATATAACCACAGCTCTTATGAATGTTTAAAAGATAATAAAGAAATACTACCAACAACTTTAGGCCCACAGATTGGACACCTTGGCTGAATGGACAAATTCCTCTAATGATACTAATTACCTAAGCTCACTAAAGAGAAAATAAATACAGAACCTAAAAAACCTTATGTTTATTACAGAAATGTAATTTTTCACTTAATATCTTCCCATAGAGAAAATTTAAGATTCAGAAAGAGGTTCTATAGCTATTAGGTGAGTGTAAGTGTATTAATAATTGTGAGTTTTGCATTGTTGAAATTTGCCATTTGATTCTGGAATACACACTTAAATAAATGTGATTATGTTACACATCATTTTAATGGGTATCTCTTGCTTTATTTATTTATTTATTTTTGCTAATAACTTATTGTTTGCTGTTTAATTTGTGTTTATTTTGGACTATGTAAATTAGACAAAAAACAAATTCGAACAGTTTTCTTATTTGAGTTCAAAATGGGTCGTAAAGCAGCGGAGACAACCCGCAATATCAACAACGCACTTGGCCCAGGAACTGCTAATAAACATAGTCAGTGGTGGTTCAAGTTTTGCAAAGGAGCTAGGAGCCTTGAAGATGAGGAGTGCAGTGGCCGGCCACCAGAAGTTGACAACGACCAATTGAGAGCAATCATTGAAGCGGAAAGGTGGAAAAGTTCGGTAAATGGGTGCCTCATGAGCTGATCAAAAAATCAAAAAAACATCGTCATTTGTTTGGTGGTCTGCTGCCAGTCTGACCCGCTACAGCTTTCTGAATCCCAGCAAAACCATTACATCCGAGAAGCATGCTCAGCAAATTGATGAGATACACCGAAAACTGCAATGCCTGCAGCCAGAGCTGGTCAACAGAAAGGGCCCAATTCTTCTCCACAACAACTAACCACTAGTTGCCCAACCAATGCTTCAAAAGTTGAACAAATTTGGCTATGAAATCTTGCCTCATCCCCATATTTACCTAACTTTTGGCCACCGAGTATGGCTTGAAGCACTTCCACAACATTTTGCAGGGAAAACACTTCCACAACCAGCATAATGCAGAAAATGCTTACCAAGAGTTCATTGAACCTCAAAGTATGGATTTTTACTCTACAGGAATAAACAAACATTTCTCAAAAATGGGTTGATTGTAATGGTTCCTATTTTGATTGATAAAGATATGTTTGAGCCTAGTTATAATGATTTAAAATTCATGGTCCAAAACTGCAATTACTTTTTCACCAACCCAATAAAAGAATGCATTTAAAAATAATAATAGGCCTGGCGCGGTGGCTCACACCTGTAAATCCTAGCACTTTGGGAGGCCGAGGTGGGTGGATCATGAGGTCAGGAGTTAAAGGCCAACCTGAACAACACGATGAAACCCTGTGTCTACTAAAAATACAACAATTAGCCAATTGTTGTAGCCACAATTGGCTAAACAATTAGCCAAATGTGGTGGCATGTGCCTGTAGTCCCAGCTACTCAGGAGACTGAGGCAGAAGAATAGCTTGGAGGTTGCAGTGAGCCGAGATGGTGCCACTGCACTCCAGCCTGGGCAACAGAGCAAGACTTGGTCTCAAATACTAATGATAATAATAATAATAATAATAATAATACCAATTCTACACAAACTTTTTCAGAAAACAAAGTATACTAAAATCAGTACCTTTAATTATATGTAAATTTCCTGGTGGAATAATGGAAATGAAACTCACTAAACCAAGGTCAGCAAACCTGGCCTTTAGTCCTTGCTTCCTGATTCAGTAGCCAATTGTTTGACTTGAGCAAGTCATTTAAACTCAAGTTTTACTTCATCTATGAAATAAAGACTAATTTTACCTGCTCTACAGATATCACAAGATTTTATATATCAAACTAAATAATATGGAACAATTTGAACATCCATATGCAATGGATCTTTTCCAGCTATGATAATAAGCATTTATTTTAACACCTATGCATAATTTGTTACAAAAGCAGGCTTCAAGCATGACTGTTACCTTGTGTAAAAATTCATTGAAAATAATGTAAGATTGCTTGTGGTTTTATTCACCTCATCTCAAGCTTTGATCCTGTGCAAGACACTGCTGGTGTAATTGATAGTCATAACATTTTTATGTCCTGAATTTAAAAAGCAATCACAGTATTTTACAAAAATAATTACTTTATTATAATATATTTTAATAATCATTTATGTATAATTTGGGGACTTTTATAATTATAATAACTTAACATTATGACAACAATACCATAAAAATTTTATTACCTATTTGAAATATGGCAGTTTTTTTTTTTTTTTTTTGGTGTTTTGTTTTGTTTTTGAGACAGAGTCTCACTCTCTCACCCAGGCTGGAGTGCAGTGATGCAATCTCGGCCCGCTGCAACATCTGCCTCCCAGGTTCAAGCAATTCTCGCACCTCAGCCTCCTGAGTAGCTGGGATTACAGGCACAAACCACAATGCCCAGCTATTTGTTTTACATTTTTAATAGAGATAGAGTTTTGCCATGTTGACCAGGTTAGTCTCAAACTCCTGACCTCAGGTGATCTGCCCATTGGCCTCCCAAAGTGCTGGGATTACAGGTGTGAACCATCATGCCCAGTCTACCTGTTTGAAATTTGGAAACAGGATAAAGATTGTGGCTGAATTATATACTTAAACTTTATTAATAATAGTTTTTCTTTAATTTTTAACTAGAACTTTTATATTATTGGATCTGAACATCTTTTTTTATACCTAGTTGCATGATTTCTGCTGAGTTGTTAATTTTGAAGTGCTTAACAATTCTTAATTCTTATTCTGTGGGAAATTCCAATCTTGTTCAGAAATATAGTAATTTCTCAGGAGCATCTGTCTGCATGTGATTTCCACATAGATTATTGTATTCAAATTGAAAAAAATAGTTTAAACACATTTCTCCACATTCATTGCATTCATTGGTGTCAAACAATCACACTGAAGTATTTTCTTCTTCTCCAAAATGGCCTATCTCACTTTTTTTTTTTTTTTTTTTTTTATTTAGAGCCGGGCGCAGTGGCTCGCGCCTGTAATCCCAGCACTTTGGGAGGCCGAGGCGGGCGGATCACAAGGTCAAGAGATTGAGACCATCCTGGCTAACACGGTGAAACCCCGTCTCTACTAAAAATACAAAAAATTAGCCGGGTGCAGTGGCGGGCACCTGTAGTCCCAGCTAGTCCGGAGGCTGAGGCAGGAGAATGGCGTGAACCCGGGAGGCGGAGCTTACAGTGAGCCAAGATAGCGCCACTGCACTCCAGGCTGGGCAACAGAGCGAGACTCCGTCTCAAAAAAAAAAAAAAAAGTTACTAGAACTGGTGTAAGGAAAATGAGAAAAAAGAAAACTTGCTTTTAAAAAGTGAAAATAAAAATGAAACTTTAAAATAATAAATAAAGCATATGAAGTAGATAATTTTATCCTCAATTTTTGTGCTATCATACATAAAATTGCTTGTTTACAAAACTAAGACAAAGATAAATGAAATGAAATAGGAAAATATAATAAAAATTCTTAACTTTTTCATATAAGAATCAGGTTTTTCCAAAGGCTAAAATATTGCAACATTAAAACCATTTTTCTATATTCAAAATCACACTATCATGTTTATGTTTCTTGTTTTCATTACGTTATCCAGACATAGACGTGAAAACATACAAAGCAAGATAGCTATTTGTATAAACATATTCGAAACTTTACTTGCAACTGATTTTCCTTTGGTTCTAAAATGCAATCACTTTGAAAACTTTCTTTGGAGAAATTCCTGTAAGCCATTTAATTTTCTAATAATCAGGACCAACTGGGATTAAAAAAATTAATCATTTCTCTTATTCATCATAATAATGCTCTAAATATAAACAGCTTTTTTTTTTAATTTTTTTTTTTCTTGAGATAAAGTTTCACTCTTGTTGCCCAGGCTTGGGTACAATGGTGAGATCTTGGCTTACCGCAACCTCCACTACCCGGGTTCAAGCGATTCTCCTGCCCCAGCCTCCCTAGTAGCTGGGATTACAGGCATGCGCCACCATGCCCGGCTAATTTTGTGTTTTTAGTAGAGACAGGGTTTCTCCATGTTGGTCAGGCTCGTCCCGAACTCCCGACCTTAGGTGATCCACCCACCTCGGTCTCCCAAAGTGCTGTGATTACAGGCATGAGCCACTGTGCCCTGCCTCTAAATAGCTTATTAATTGGCTATGTTTTTTAGATTTTTTTCAAGTAAACAGCCACTACAACAAACAGAAAACTGTTTATTTTTTTAAACATCAGATCATGTACCAGGGAGGGGGCTCAGGAATAAGGAACTCTCTTAGAAGAAAGGTATTTTAATATTTTAAACTTCATTATGACCCATGGCAGTATGGAAATCACCATTACTTCCATTTGTAGTGCTTTTGGAAGATAAAAACAAAATCAATTGACCCTTTCTTTCAAGATGTTGAAAATGAATCTTTTTTCCACATTGCTTCAACCCATATGAACTAATAAAGATTATTTAATTGATAATGTAATCAGTTTAATATCATGTACTCTGCTCATGCTGGTTTGAGAGCATGACTCCCTGTATCTAAGAAGTTACCCTTGATGTTTTCAAGAAATAAACTATCTTCTGGGTCTTACAAAGTGTTCAAATCAAACAAAATCAACAGGGAACAGTAAAAGCAATTTGGGAATCTCACTTCTCCATGCTCACACTTCTTGCCAGTCCTCCTGCCTTGAACACTGTAGTAAGCCAGTGGTACCCTATCACCCAGAGTTCTGTTTATGAAATAGTAATGGTGTTTAGAGAATTAGTCAAGACACCTTCAAAAGTGTGTATGAAAAAAGAGAGAAGGGCTTTTTTCCCTGAAGAGGTGGAGGGATGTTTCAGAAACCTCAGCATTTAGAAGGGCTCTGAGGAATACTCATGAAGCTGGACCTTGCATAGAAGAAAAAGTATTGAAAATTCAGGATGCCTACAAAAAAAGTGAATCTGTTACAATTGTAATGGCAGAGACCCTTGGGTAACTTCCTGTTTTGCAACCAATCCAGGTTCTTTGAAGCATGTCCATGTAGAGGAAGTAATTAAGGATTAAGGAGAGAGGTTTTGTGTGGGGACCACTCTACTTTTGCATGGCTCAAGCACACAGCCCTCAAAGGAAATCTAATCAGGGTGAGCTGGGTCAGAGTCTGACTTCATGGAATTGGCAATGAATATTAGTCTCACAGCTGCTGCACTGACTTCTGGCAAGTTTTCCCCAAACCAGACATAAACCTAGTCAAACAGGAAAATGTCAGAAGAACTCACAAGAGGTTCCTCTTTTATATGTGCCTGTGAAGGCATTTATACACGATCTTCAATGTACTACCCAATTATGTGAACTGTGTGACACACTTTGTAGGTGGCATTGCTCACTGATTTTCTTCTACCACAAGGCATACTCATGAGAACCACATTTTTATGGTAATAATTTTCTACTGAATAGCCATTACTCCATCCTTTTCTTTCTCACTTAAGAAAGTATAACTGAAGGCAAGAATGGGAGCATAACATTATCACAAATCCACTCTGACTTAGAAATAATTATCATAAAAACTTTAGGGCTTTAATTATTACTCTGTACATATGTCTCACGAGATCCCTCACCACCAGCTTTGACACCGTCTGCTATGATGCTAAGCAGTTATCAGCTAGTCTGAGGGTGCTGCTTAACAAGCTAACCAAGCTCTTTGTTGAAATCTTTAAATATACAAGAAAATATTTGTTTTTAACCTGTAAAGGTAAATGGGAACACTCATTCATAATGAAAATAGAAAAAGATTCCTTCATAGTGACCAAAACCACAATATGAAGTAAATTATTTATGGTCAAATTAAGTGTTTAATGGGAGCATAGGTATGCAATAATTTATAAATAATTCCTAGATGATACAAAATGTGAAGCAAGGATTAGAAGATGAGCAGCTGTTCAATAAGTGGACCAACAAAGGAGGACATTACTAATAAATGTATTAGTATGCACAAAAACTCGGCTTTGTTTACAGTACTATATAATTCCAAATGGAGAAATAGAAAGATATTCGAGAATTCTATGCTAAGGTATAATTTTGTAATTTTATTCTGTAGAAAATTGATGAGGAGAATGGGGTATGGGAAAGGTTACAGGCATGAAGACCAGTTAGAAAGCCATTGAAGTGGTTTAGGCAAAAGACGTTCTGACAAAGACTGCAGCACTGGAGATGAGGAAAGAAATTATAAAAATGTTCAAGAGTTAAGATGGACAGGAAGAGGGCACCAATTACAAGTAGAGGAAATGGGCAAGGTGAGGAATTGAAGATGACTTCAGGTTACTGGAGTGGACAACTGGAAAGATGGCGGTGCTTTTCAAAAAGAACCATCTGTTTAATCAATAGATACTTGTTGATAAGTTACTATTTCTTTAAGCCCACATACTTGAAGAAATAGAGGTAATATAGCACAACAACTCAGAATATAGGCTCTAGACTCAGACCTGGATTCAAATCTAAGATTTATGCATGACTTGGCTAGCATTTTACTTTTCTAAGTCTCACTTTGCTTATCTGTAAAACAGAGTGTGATGATCATGGAGTGGCTGCTACAAGGAGTGCAACTTGTTGACAGCCCCAGATGTGAGTGGGGACCTTCAGAGTCTTCTTCAGCTTCCAAACTAAGGCCATGTGTGCCCTGTGCAGCTCTCCACAAGACTATGTGGTACTGCCATGAGGAGAGACAGATAGATTAGTGAAATGGAATTGAGAATCCATAAATAATCCTTCACATTTATGGTCAGTTGATATTTGACAAGGATGTCAGAACACTTCAATAGGGAGAAGGATAGTCTCTTTCAAATGGTACAGAGGCAACTGAATATCCACATGCAAAAGAATGAAACTGGATCACCTCCTTCAACTGTATATAAAAATAAACTCAAAATGGATCATAGAACTAAATGTAATAGCTAAAATTATACAACTCCTAGAAGAAAACAGGCCTGTAGACTGTAACCTTGGATTTGGGAATAGTTTCTTAGACACAACACCAAAAGCATGAGTAATAAAAGATAAAAATATATAAATTGGACCCATCAAATTTAAAAACTCTGTGTCAAGGAATATCATAGAAAAAGTAAAAAGATATCCTACAGAATGACAGAAAATACAGTATTTTCAAATTATATATCTGATTGGACTCCTATGCAGAATGTATAAAAAGTCTTGACCAGGTTTGATGGCTCACATCTGTAATCCCACCACTTTGGGTGGCTGAGGCAAGAGAACTGCTTGGACCTAGGAGTTCAAGACCAGCCTGGGCAACATAGCAAGACCTGGTCTCTAGATAAAAGAAAAAAACAAAAATTCTTACAACTCAACAATAAAAAGACAAACGAATCTAATTATTGGCAAAAGACCTGTACAGACATTTCTCAAACAACGACATACAAATGGCCACAATATTAGTCACCAGAGAACTGTAAATAAAAAACACCCACACTAAAATAGTTATAATTTAAAAACAAATGGTAAAAAATATTGGTGAAGATGTGGAGACACTGCAACCCTCATACTTTGCGGGTGGGGATGTAAAATGATGTGGCCTCTTTGGTAAACAGTTTGGCACTTCTTCAAAACGTCAAAAAGAATTGCCATACAACACAACAGTTCCACTTGTGGGTTATAACAGGAAAAACGAATGGGTTTACCAGGAACAATGAAAACATATGTCCATACAAAAACTTGTAGGCCGGGCGCGGTGGCTCAAGCCTGTAATCCCAGCACTTTGGGAGGCCGAGACGGGTGGATCACGAGGTCAGGAGATCGAGACCATCCTGGTCTACATGGTGAAACCCCGTCTCTACTAAAAATACAAAAAAAAAATAGCCGGGCGAGATGGCGGGCGCCTGTAGTCCCAGCTACTTGGGAGGCTGAGGCAGGAGAATGGCGTAAACCCGGGAGGCGGAGCTTGTAGTGAGCCGAGATCGCGCCACTGCACTCCCGCCTGGGCGACAGGAGCAAAACTTTTTCTCAAAAAAAAAATAAAAAAAAAAAAAAAAAAACTTGTGCAAATGTTCAGAACACTGTTATTCACAATAACCATAAAGTAGAAACAATCTAAATGTCCATTAATTGATTAGTGAATCAATGAAATGTGGTATATCCATGCAATGGTATATCATTTGGCAATAAAAAAATGAAGTACTAATACATGCTACCACATAGATAAACCTTGAAAACATTATGCTCATTGATAGGAGCCAGTTAGGAAAGACCACACATTAATAATATATGATTTCCTTTATATGAAGTTTTCAGAATTGGTAAATCCAGAGACAGAGAGTAGATTGATGGTTGCCAGGGGCTGCAGGAGAGGGGAATGAAGAATAACTGGGGTGTTGAAAATGTTCCAAGATTAGATTGTAGCGATAGTTGCATAATTCTGTGAATATTCTAAAATTTACTGACATATACACATTCCATAGATAGATTTAATTGTATGGCATGTGAATTTTACCTCAATAAAGTTTTTTTTAAAGAAATCAGTTTTTAAAAAGCATTCATTACTTATAAAAGATCATACTGTATTTTAAAGTAAAAAAAATAATTTTTAGACTGTGTATTACTTTCCTAGGGTTGCTGTAACAGTATTACAAACTGGGTGGCTTAAAACAGAAATGTATTGTCTCACAGTTCTGGAGGCTAAAACTTCAAAGTCAGGTGTCAGCAGGGTTGGTTCCTTCTGAAAGTTCTGAAAGAGAATCTGTTCCATGCCTCTCTCCTAGCTTCCAGTAGTTGCTGGCAATCCTTAATGTTCTGTGGTTTGTAGGTACATCACTCCAAAAATCTGTCTCCAACATCACATGGCATTCTCCCTCTCTGTCTTCATGTGGACATCTTCTCTGTCCCCCTCTCTCTCTTTCTCTTGCTCTCTCCTTTTTATAAGAACCCAGTCATATCAGCTTAGGGCCTACCTTAATGACCTCATCTTAACCTTATTAAATCTGTTAAGACTCTATTTCTAAATAAAGTCACATTCAAAGATATTGTGGATTAGGATTTCAATATATCTTTTGGTAGAGGGGCATAATTCAGTCCATAACAGGCTATAAATTATTTCAGTTGATTCTCTTATACAGTCCTTTGTTTTGAATATGAGGGACTGTGTAAGATGTTCAACATTAGGAGCGAAGTAGGCACTAAATAAATATCCATTGACAAATTAAACTATTCAATCTCTAGCTATCTACTCAAATTTGAAAAATCTTTAGGGTTAGAGACTATAATCTTATTTGAACTCCTGCCCTAATTTTAATTAAAGGAGTACTTCCTCCTAATTAAAGGCTTTGCATTCACATTCTTTGCCAAAATAACTGGTTAATAGTTTGTTTGTTGAATCGACCTAATCCATCATTTAATTGAAACCCGGTTAACTGGTCAACTCAGTCAAAATATTCTTGAAGTTGGCAGTGTTGACTCAGTCTCTTTTAGGACAATTTAAGCTCATTTCCTCTTGCTTTGCCCTCTGTGGAGATGGAGAATATTCTTCTCATAATAACCCTTCATCTTTCTAATATGCAAGCCAAACAAACCTAAATTCTGTAACCTTCTGCAAAAATCCACATGTATGTGCTTAAGGCATTTCAAAAACATAGAAAATATTTATTTGTCAATGTTTATTTTAAGATAATTGAAATTTTTATTTTTACACAGTCTTAGGTACCTGTGTCACTCTATCTTAAAAAGAAAAATACACAAGAATTTCATTTAGGCTTCTTCAAATACCTAATGCTTATTTAAAGGAGAAACTGTGGATCACTAGCTTTTGCTATTATACATTACAGACACACAATTTTTAATATACATTACACACACATACACAATTTTTCTAAAATGACTTCTATGGTTAAAAACATAGAAAAATCATCTTCTCTGGTGAAAAGGCATATCTTAGGACTACTCAAAGTAATAGACATTTGGCTTCAGATTTTTTCTACATACTCCTATTTTGAAAACGCCAAAGGTGATGGAATAAAACATACTTTTCAATTCACTTTAATTCTTAGTTATCTTGCAAAAGAAAATCATATCTAATTTTTTGTTCCTATATGTTAAATTATGAAGCAACACAAGAAAATTTTTCTGAAATCTACCATAAATGGTTTTACTACTCTCTGTGTATTTACCCTACTTACCGGGTTTTCGCTGCACCCTTATATTTCATTTTGAGTAGGTTGGACATAAGATAAATTTCAGTATTTGGCATAGGTACAGGTTGTTTGAGAGGAACAATTTTACTAAATATATTCAGAGCTATGAAATGTTTTGCTGATATGTGCTTCATTTACAAAACCTGAAGTGTAAGTGGAGCACATCATTTTAAGGGCTGTAAATGGCTTTTAATGGTATTTCAATTATATAGAAAAATTTCTAAATGTATTTCACAATATTTCTGAGACACATTTTGTTTAATTTGGAGCAATTAACCATGAGAAAGAATAAATGTTTCACTAAATAAAGAGAAAAAGTTTGTTACAAGTGACATAAAGATTTATAACATACATACTTATGTGTCTTATATATAAATATTCTTTTAAAAGAAATATATATATATATATATATATATACTCTTTTTTTCTTACTTCCAGTTTTGTGAAATGGGGGTCTTTCCCAGGGCCAGATGGCCTTGACACTGTCTCAGTCTGTTTCCTGGATTCTGTTCCTACCTCTTGTCTATCTTCCTTCTACTGTGTTTCTCAATTTAATTATCTCTCACGGTGACAGCCCAGTTATAGGCTGATTTCACTATTACAACTTATTGTACTGAATACTAGGGCCATTTACCTAGATTAAAAGCTGGGGAGGAGGTGGACTATTATAGTCTGTTATTTAGGAATTGATGGTCTCATCAAGCACAATGTACAAAATAATATCTTTTACTAGAAAGTAGATTTAAGATTTATATTTTTTTCTCCTAATACAAGCAGTAAGTTGAAGGTGCACATGCAATTATTAGTAGTAATGTCCATGTAAGTTACCTAGTTCTATTAATAGTAGTAATAACCAACACTTAATGGCCCATTTAGTAGAAGTGCTATTGTAACAATTCGGATGAAAATTAATAAGGGCCTTATATTGTCTATATTGGATGTAATTGCATCCCATCTCCTAAAATGAGAGTATTTTGAAGGCAGAAATCATGACTCACTCATCTCAATATCCTCAGTGTCTCAAAATGTCTTCCAAAAAGTAGAAATTCAATTAAGTACTTGTTAATATTGCTATTGCTTTATATTTTAATTAGGTATATTAGAGATAGAACTGAAACCCTTTGCATATTTGCCCCTCCCCAGAAGTAATCACTATTTAGTTTCTTTCCTCCCTGTGGATATTTTTCTACACATTTTTTGATGCAATAGGTTAAATATCAACAAAGAGGATGATATCCTTCTTAGTAAGTTCTTTATATAAATGGTATCATTTTTCAACATTACATTTCAAAAATACATCCATAGTAGAATGCATTTAGCATTTAATTGTTTTAATTGATTTTAATTGCTACATAGCAGCATTATACAACTATCTCAAATGATAAATTTTGTCAACTTATGTATGCTTATATCCATTGATATAATTACTTGGCTTCTCCTTTAAACTATTAGTATGATGTGCTGTGTTATTATATTGTTTCTGATGATGAATTCCAGGGACAAATCATAAGTTTATTTTTTCTAATATTAATATTGCTAAAAGTATTTACTTCGGATTATTATTTTTAAGTATAAACTTAACCTTTTAAAAGTTTTCAATTTTTTATTCAACTCTTCTTTTTGTTCTAAGTAACACATTTTTGATCCAGTTAGATTCTAGAAGCATTTTAATAGGAAAGTTTATGTGTTTACTATTATTGTTGTTGATACATATGGCTATATATCTGCATTTTCTATTTTTCACTTTCCAGTCACCATTTTGTGTTTACTTCTTTTTAATCACTTTCTTCTATCTCTAGATGAATACTGTTTTCTAATGCTGTCTTTTTTTCTATACTGGTTTGGAAGCTATTAATTTCTCTTAGTCACTTTTTTGTAGTTACATATAAAAATTTAAAGTTTTCTTAGATAAGAAGACAAACCACAAATTGGGAGAAAACATTTGCAAAACACATTTCCAATAAAGAATTTGTATTCAAACTGTACAATAACTTTCAAAGCCCAGCAATAAGAAAACAAACACTCCAATTTTAAAAATGGGTAAAAGATCTGAACAGATATTTCATCAAAGAAAATATACGGGTCATAAATAAATATGTGAAAAGATGCCCAGCACCATGTGTCATTAGGAAATTGCAAATTTAAACAACACTGCGCACCTATGAGAATGGCTAAAATTCTAAGAACGGACAATACCAAATGTTGACAAGAATGTGGAGCAAAAGGAACTCTCATTCATTGCTGGTGAAAATGCAAAATGGCACAGCCACTTTGGAAGATAGTTTCTACCAAAGCTAAACATAGCTAAACCTTGCAATATAGCAGTTGTACCAGCAGATAATTACCCAATTGAATCAAAAACATCTATACAAAAACATGTACATGATTATTTACATCAGCTTTATTCATAATCACTAAAAACTGGGATTTTTCCAGATGTTCTTCAATAGGTGAATGGATAAACAAACTGATACATCCTTATTATAGAATATTTTCCATGACAAAAATAAATAAGCTGAAAAGACTTGGGTGAACCTTAAACGTATATTGATATGTAAATGAAACCTGTCCAAAAAAACTGCATACCATATGATTCCAGCTATATGAAATTTTGAAACAAACAAAACTATAGAGGTAGTAAAAACATTACTTGTTGCCAAGGATTCTAGGTTGTCTAAAAATCACTGGTTGCCAAGGATTCTAGGAGAATCCTTGAATCCTAGGCAATCAGTGGTCTTCTCCTAAGGGAGAAGTGGATGAATATCTGGAGCACAGATTTTTAGGGTGGTGAAAACTTTCTGTATGAAACTGCTGCCATGGTGGATACATGTCATTATGCATTTTGAATTGTGCAATGCAGTTCAGTGAACCTAGAACTGTGAACCACAAGAATAAAACTTAATGTAAACCATTGACTATAGTGAATCATCATGTATCAAAATTGGTTTATCTACTGTAATGAATATACTACTGTAGTGCAAGATGTTAATAATAGGGAAAACTGTGTGCAGGGAGGGGGTAGGTGTATGGAATTGTATGTACTATCTGCTCAATTTTCAATATAAAACTGTACTAGAAAGCAAAATCTATTAACTATTTGTAAAGCTGTTTTATGCCACCTACATATATGTGATCTGTTTTTGGCAAATGTGTCAAGTTGATTCAATAGAGAGATATTGTTTTCTTTCTTTTTTTTTTTTTTTGAGACAGAGTCTCACTCTGTTGCCCAGGCTGGAGTGCAATGGCGCGATCTCCACTCACTGCAAGCTCCGCCTGCCGGGTTCACGCCATTCTCCTGCCTCAGCCTCCCAAGTAGCTGCGATAACAGGTGTGTGTCACCACACCCAGCTAATTTTTGTATTTTTAGTAGAGACGGGGTTTCACCATGTTGGCCAGGCTGATCTCGAACTCCTGACCACAGGTGATCCACCCACCTCGGCCTCCCAAAGTGCTGGGATTACAGGCTTGAGCCAGCGTGCCTGGCCAATAGAGAGATATTATTTTCAACAAAAGGTGTTAGAACATCTATATGCAAAAATAAATAAATAAATAAACAAATAAAGCCCCAATTTCCCTAGAACTATATAAAATATTTAACTTGAAAAAGATCACAGACCTAAATGTATAACTTGAAAATTATGAAATTTCTAGGCAAAAATATGGAAGAAAAATCTTAAATATTGTGCCCCCAGGCTGGTTTGTGGTGGCTAACACTTCAATCCCAGCACACTTGGGAGGCCGAGGTGGGAGGATCACTTGAGTCCCGGAGTTTAAGGGCAGCCTGGGGAACATAGGGAGTCTCTGTCTCTACAAAAATTTTTAAAATTAGCCAGTTGTGGCCGGGCGCGGTGGCTCAAGCCTGTAATCCCAGCACTTTGGGAGGCCGAGACGGGCGGATCACGAGGTCAGGAGATAGAGACCATCCTGGCTAACACAGTGAAACTTCGTCTCTACTAAAAAATACAAAAAATTAGCCGGGCGGGGTGGCGGGCGACTATAGTCCCAGCTACTCGGGAGGCTGAGGCAGGAGAATGGCGTGAACCCGGCAGGCGGAGCTTGCAGTGAGCTGAGATCCTGCCACAGCACTCCAGCCTGGGCGGCAGAGCCAGACTCCATCTCAAAAAAAAAAAAAAAAAATTAGCCAGTTGTGGTTGTTCATGCCTGCAGTATCAGCTACACAGAAGGCTGGGGTGGGAGGATCCATTGCTTGAGTCTGGGAAGCCAAGGCTGCTGTGAGCCATGACCACGCGTCACTGCACTCCAGCCTGGGTGACAAAGAGAAACCCTGTCTCAAAAAAACAAAATGTGACCTTAGTTTAGGTAATAATTACTTACTTTTGTAAAGTGCTTTTATAAAAGAAAAACTGATAAATTGCACTTAACAAAATTTAAAAACTTGTGGTCTTCAAAGCACAGTGTTAAGAAAATGAAAAGATAAACCATAAACTGAGATAAAATGCTTGAAAATCAGGTATCTAATCAAATACCTGAATCAAGAATATATGAGGAACTCTTATTGTTCAATAAGTAGGCAAAATAATTAAATAATCAAAAGATTTAGACACGTCACCCAAGAAGAGAAGTGGATGGCAAATACGCACAGAAAGTGATACTCAACATTATTTTTCATTACTGAAGTACAAATTAAAAACAAAATGAAATACTACTATACATCTACTAGAATGACTAAGGTTTTTTGTAACTGACAATATCAATTTCCAGCAAGGAAGTAAAGTAACTACAACATTCATACATTGCTCTTAGGAATGCAAAATGATATTTGGAAAATAGTTTGGCAGTTTCTTATAAAGTTAAATATTCATCCACCATACAACCCAGCAATTTTATTTGTGGACATTTACCCCAGAGAAATGCAAACCTACATCCATACAAAGACTTCTACTTGAGAATTCATAGAAGCTTTATTATTTGTAATAGCCAAAATTACTGGAAATAATCCTGATATATTACAATTTGCAATATATATCCATACAGTAGAAAACTATTCAGTAATACTGCTCATGCTCTGCCAGGCCAGCAGCTTCTGGGAGATGTGGAAGGAGTATGACTGGACCCACAGCCATGTGCCACACCCATACTTCTCTTGCTATAAAGTGGATCCATGAGCCTGAGGTGATATTTGTACTCTGTGTCACTGAATTAGACAATCTGTACTGGCTAAGGCTCTAGGGGCAAAAAAAGGCAAATCCATATCCAGAATATGTCAATTATGACCAAAATGAATTGCTGCCCCTCCAGGAAAGAAAAGGTCCCATATAATCAACTTGCCATCAAGTGGCAGATTCATCTCCTCAAGGGACAGTGCTGTCACAGGGGTTCAGCCTTGATCTCTGTTGCTGGTAGGCTGGACATTTGGCAGCAGGAGTAGCTAATCAGTCTCGGTGAATGGGAACCGGTACTTTACAGCCTGTGTGCAGACTCTGCCCTGGTCACTGCGCTACTCCATTCACAAGCCCATTGTTCTGACACTGGGGTAGCCAATGACAACAGCTGGCTGAGTTCAAATGCCTGAGTTAGTCTACTTGACTGTCTTGAGCCTCTCTTCCATCCATTATATGGGTGATCTCTGTTCCACACAATCGTGATATAAAGATCTCATACCGGCTTCCGTGGATCCATCCACATTCCCCTCTAGACCTCCTCAATCTTCCAGTCTTTCTCTCCCTAGGCCCTTACCCAACTTATCAAGTTATTCATCACTACCCATGACTTCATGTAATTCTTCATTGTTCTTCTTTACTTTCCACTTAAAATAGATGACCAGATGTACCACCCAAATCTCTTCCCACTGAGATTTTTCCTCATACCTTTCTTTCAGGGCCACTTCTGCATAGTCCATTTTCAACCTAAAACCACAGAGTGAGTTAACTCATTCACAAATCATATTAACATTTTTCTTCCTTCCTATATGTGGTGGGTAACACGGTGTTCTGAGCCCCCTGCTTTGCTACTTTCTTGGAACTTCCTGTCCCGATCTTGCCTGATCCCACTTCCGTATTACTAATGGATTGCATTGGGACTTCTCAACGTTATAACATGACAGTTGGAATAGAATGCAGCTCATGACTCACCTCTGGCCATAGGATTGTTTGAGTTCCCATAACCAGGGTCCAGAGGCAGTTTCCATAATGAAGTACAGATGCAGACGATGGCTTCATTCTCCAATGTGAAATATGCTTCCTCAAGAACTCAAAGAGACCTACCAAGCATTGTGCTTCCTTCTTACTAATGGCAAAAGCCATCCATTTATAGTCTATATACTTACTTTCCCTAAATCTCCCTCTGCCTAAGATAATATCCTTGCCAATATGTTATCTTCCACTGGTAACCCATCCCAGGTCACCACTGGTAAACTTTTAATACTTCACTGCTCCATCATTTCAGGAGTTACCAGTATTCCATTTACCACCAGTGATGGAGTTCTTACTGCCAGTGGGCTGGTGGGCGGCTCAGCTCTAATGTACCATTTTAGAGATGGATTCCTGGAACCACTTCCAGTTCCCAACTGTCTTAGGTCAGACTCCCCGGAAACAGACTGTGACACAGAGGTTTCCATACTGAGTGTTTCTGGGAAATCCTGTAAGGAATAAGGGAAACAGGATTGGACAGAGAGAAAAATTGAACTGAGAGGCAATTGCAACAGAGGCCTCAACAGATCTCATGAGACATTCTGGAGTTGAGATGATCCTTTAGAGTTGCCCAGTTCTGAGGCAAAAAAAGTCAGGCCTTTATATTCCCACATCAACCAGTTATTGGATGTGGGCTGCCCCATATGCACTAGGAAGAGGGGGCAAAGCCTTAGATGAGAAGACAATTTGCTGATAGGACCTCAGCTTTGAGTCATAAGCATCCAATACCCCTGGCAGGTATGGGAAATTGTCTTAATAGTCCAAAATTATTCAAAGTTCTATTTTTCCCAAATTACAAAGCTTTTAGCCTGCTCTAGCTACCCAATGACCATCGCTATTTTTGTTTGAAACACACACACACAGAAAAGATTTATTCTGTTACAAGTAGTATTTTATGATTCTTTGCTCACTGTTGTTTGCACGTGTTCCATCCCTTCCTGTTTAGCTGTTCGTTTAGTGTCTGATTATGGCAGTGTCTCTCAGTCTTTGTATGCCTGATATGTCTTGATTTTAACCTCAGTGTTAAATAATAATCTAATTAGGTATAAAATTCTACCTAATGGCAGTTATTTTCCTTCAGCTGACTGTATTGATGTGTCTCTGACATATTCTGTTTCTGAGGAGAGGTATGCTCTCAGTCTGACTATTCTTCCTTTGCATTTGGGGCAATGTATTTTTTTTTCCTTCTGGAACTGCTGTTAGATGTCTATAGGAATCTGTCAGTGTATTCTCCAAATACCTTAAACGCCCTCTCATATATATTTCATCTCTAACTGTTGCCTTCTGGGTGAATTATTTATTACTTTCTTCCAATTTATCAATTCCTTTTTGCCTATGTCTAGAGTATACCTCATCTATAAAGTTTTTAATTTCACTGACTATATTATTTATTTCTAGAATTTTAAATTATTTTTTATATCCAGATCTCTTTTGTTTCACCTTATGCTAGGTTTTGTTCAATTGTTTGTTCATTATAGACGTTTTTCCTTCATTCATCTCCCTAAATATCCTAAACATATTTATTTTGAAATATTTATCAGCTTGTTCTACTACATAAATTCTTGTTTTCTTATTTATAAGTTTTTTTACATTTTTAGTGGACACACAATAATGATACATATTTATGAGGTACATAGTGATATTTTGGTATGTATGATACATAGTGATCATATCAGGGTGTATAAAATCACATTTTATACATAAATTAGCATATCCATCATACTACATAAGTTTTTATGAGCCAAATTTATATACAAAGTTTCTGTTTTGTTGACTGCTTTCTCTGTATTAGATTTAGTTCCCTGATGAATTTAGAAATTATCTTCAGGATTTCTTTCTCTGTTTAGCCCTCCATATCTGGTTTAGCCCTCCATATATGGTTTAGCCCTCCATATCTGGTTAGGGTAGGGCTTCTACCCTAACCTCTCCTTCATATCAACATAAGTTATGTCTTACATTGAAGATTAAATCTTGCATGACATGGATATCAAGAATTTCACAGTCACAAAACCATTTTGGGGCTTGGCTCCTCTCTGGTCACAAGGCTGTGTGTGCCTCTCTCTGTCTCCCATGCTTTATATATGCCACTTTTTTTTTCGCTCTCTCTTTCAGAAGAGAGGTAGGCCCTGGCTTCAGGTGTGAGCTTGGCTCTTACCTATCACTTCCGAGGGAGCAATTTCTCCCACAGGTCTGAACTACTGGACTCTCTGCCCAGGGATGGGCAGACCTAGTCCCACATCTGCACCTCCACCAACCACCAAACACTTCTATTTTATGTCTGTTCCACAGAGATGTTTGCTTTGTTTTACTTTACTGTTTTAGCACAGCTGTATCTTTTCTAAATTTTTGCTTTAAAAGTTTATCTATCATTGTTGTCCATGTGGAACAGAAGGGTACTTCAAAGTGTGTATTTACAAGGCAATCTCAGATGAAAGTTGATACATGTTTGTTTTCAAATATTTGTTGATTGAATAAACAAAATGGTCTTTGCATTGTTAGATGTCCTTCCGAGCCTTTGCCTGTGCTGTTCTCTCAACCTAGAATGAGTTTTGTATGTTTTTAATTGTGTTCATTATTCAAATATTATCTCCCCTACAAAGATTTAGATTTACCTAATGACCATATCCCCTTCACAAAATTATTTTCTATTTCCTCATTTTACTTATTACAAATCTTTTTAATTACATATTTCACATTACATGGCAATTGTCTTTATACTTGTCACTGCAGCTAATTGTGAATCTCCACCTTAACTCTGAATTATTCGTACCTTGTACCGCGAACTGCATTTGTATGTTCTCAAATATTTGTAAAAAGAATTGCTATGAACCACAGAGCAGGAGAATACACTATTTTAATCCCTCAACTTGTCTACTCTAACATATTCACTACAAATGTGAAAATATTTTACATTAATCAAGGCAGTGGTAGACCCATTTTATGAGTTACACCAATATTATGGGAAAAGTTTGTGATTTAAATTCTGCAATGACAGATATAATCTTTAAATATAATAGAAGTGGGTTGTCGTAGTCATATCGTTATAAATATGTGCTTGGTTTTCTTTGAATTATATGAATTTAAACAAACACCATTTCTAAAAAGGTGATGTCTTATTTTAACCTATTATCTTAAATTCCCTTTCTAGAGTAAAGACCAACTAGGGAGGAAGTTAAAGAAAGAAATGCAAAAATAGTAAGTACAAAATTTAAACTTGAATATTCAAATCTATTCTATTAAGGAATATAGTTAGATGCACACAATTGTGGATAAGCATTTTGCTCTGATACATGTTTAAGTTTTGTAAAATGAAAAAAAAATTATTGTACAAGCTTAGCAACCTTGGCCTAGACTCCTGATGTAGAACTATGTCATAAATGTCTTTTTATCTCTAATTTCTGGCAAGGCAACAGGAAAGCTTTAATGAATACTATTGAACCAAAATGCAAAAATGTTCCCTGTCTATTATGAATGAGTTGTCTCACTCTCACTGTTATCTACACACTATTTATAGAGCAATATAATAACAATCACTATTAACACGGATCTTACTATGTTAACTCCTAAAATGCAGTATCATGCTTAATGTTCTAAACAATTAAGAAAGGTATAAAACCAATATTAAATAATCACATTTTATACAAAAAAAAAACCTTTCAGTTCAGGGAAGTTAAATAATTTACCTGAAGTTACCTAGTGAGTCTCAGCAATACTAAGATCCAAACTTGGGTGGGCCTGACTTCTAACCTCTCGTCCTTCCTCTCCACAATCTCTGTGCCACGTTGCCATGTATGCCTTCCCAACTTTTTTTTTTTTTTGAGACAGAGTCTCCCGCTGTCGCCCAGGCTAGAGTGCAGTGGCGCAATCCCGGCTCACTGCAAGCTCCACCTCCTGGGTTCACGCCATTCTCCTGCCTCAGTCTCCAGAGTAGCTGGGACTACAGGCACCCGTCACGACGCCCGGCTAATTTTATGTATTTTTAGTAGAGACGGGGTTTCACCATGTCAGCCAGGATGGTCTCTATCTCCTGACCTCGTGATCCTCCCGCCTGGGCCTCCCAAAGTGCTGGGATTACAGGCGTGAGCCACCACGCCCGGCCTGCCTTCCTAACCTTTTGTCCATTGGCCTATCTTTCCCTTAGTTCTTCTCAGTAACATCTTTGTGACATTCTAGATCAACTATCCAGGTATAAAATTTAACTCTAACTATGGGGAGAAGTAAGGGGAGGGAAGACCAAATGGCTCACCAATTTAGGAGATTGGAAGTTGTGATCTGTTTTTTGTATACATATGAATGCTCATTTAAAGTTTTCATCTTAGTAGGAGCAGACAGATACTACCATGTATATTTCCAGGAGATAAACATAGTGTCTTGAAGAGAAAATGTGAAGAGGAAGAGGTGTAAATGAGATGTAGAATCTGCACCAGAGATGGCTCCACACTCTTGCAGTTGCAAAGTCCTGTCCATAGAGAGGTTTCTTGGAGACACAAGTCGTTTGGGGTGAAAACACCAAATTGTTAATCTAAGACAGAGAATAAGAGACAGAGATAGAGAAAGAAAAAGAGAAAGAGAGAAAGTTTGCTCAATGTTAGCCGAGAACAGCAAATAAGCTTGAATAGACCCTCACCAGGAATTATGACAATAAGGAGTGTCATATGCCAAGCAGAATAAACTTCTCTATATTATTCCACTAAGGACATAAGAGGATTAGGTCTTTACTAGTTAACTTGTTATCTCAGTTATGGACTTTCCAACTGAGGGATTTTAATTTTTACACATAAAAGGATGGTTTCATACAATGGTCCACCAGGGTGAGAAACGAGGCCACACTTTTACACAGCCCAGTTTATCATGCTACCATGGAATTCTGTAAAAGCCTCATTCTCCTGTGAAAGGTTAGCCCTTATTCCAATAAGCTCTAGACTGTCTGAGCAGTGAACATTTTAAATCAGCATAATTATATTTCACATAGCAATAAACACTTTCAGTTTAAGTGCGCATAATTTGTCTCTTTGTCTGACTCTCTTTGTTGCATTAGTTTTTCACCATGGTGAGCATAAAATAACAGGATTTGTGATGATTCCCCAGAGATTACTCTTTTTTCCTCTCTCTTTAAAAAAATGCTCAAGATGCTTTGTTTATTTTTTTAAGAGAAAGAAAAGAAAAGTTGGATTTCAGAGAAAAATCTCATCTCAGGTTTTGGTTTCTAAAAAAAACGTAGGCAGGTTTCGAATGTTAAAAGTTGTTCTTATTGCAGGAAACCAGGTTTCCCAGCTTTCTCTGCATATCTTCTCTTTCTCTGTTCTATGGCCAGGCCTGAAGTTGGTCTCACCCAAGGTTGGTTATCTGGCTTTGATTGGTATTCAAGTGGAGTGGTGAGTGTGTAAGGCTCTAATCCCTGCAACACATGGTAATTTTTTCATTCTCTCTCAGCCTCCACCTGTTCCATGGTCCAGTGGAGGACTGCAAATCCTATCAAGGGAGGGCAGCCCAACTAAGCCTGCCTCCCTGGCTTGAGTCCATCACATGTGCACTCGGGCTGCAGAGCACCCAGCCAGCTGCAGCCCAACGATCATGTTATCAGATGACGGATGGCTTCATATCAGGTGTTTAAAGTGACGAGCAGCCCCATCTGGGAAATGATTCAGGAAGTCTGTCCTTGCTTGATGAATGGGGAAAGTGACAATGCCAATCAGAGTGACCCTTACAGCCTCCCTGCTGCTGCCCCAACAGCCACTGTCTCGTCTCTCCCACTGGTTTACTTTTTCAATTCTATTGTCACTCAGCTGAGGTTAGATCTACTGTCACTAAATTATCATTAAGTTATATCAATAATCTAAATATTTTCCTTGCAAAAACCTTCATAAAATAGATTCCAGGCCTCCAACAGACTCATGATCAGAATTAGAGGGCAAAGAGGATTCAGTAAAATAATGTTAGAGGTTATTTCACATGGCTTTACACAGCCTGTTTTGAAGTAACTGCGGTTATTTTGGAGTGAACTGCATATTTTACCTGGAAATCAAACCAGGATCCTCTATAACAAGAAATGCGTGAGGGTTCAATGTGTTGTGCATGGATCTGAAGACTGTAAATTCCTCTATAAATAATATTAACTGTCAAGTACCAATTGGTATCCCTTTGTGAACATTCGAAGGACATTCTCAAAATGGCTTTCCCAAATTACCTCTAGGAGGTGGTTTGTGATTTAATAATCTGATTTTAAAGAATTAAAGTTACTAAGAACCTGTGCTAGTCATTGCCTACTTTTGCTTATATCGTGTGCCTCTAGGGAATATATATGCTTAAGGCTAGATTTACAGAGTACAAGACAAAATAGAAATTTCAATCAGTGGTATCGATGCTCCATCACCCCCTTAATGTTGTATTGTGAGGACACAATCTATTTATAGATAGTGTATCATATCAATTACTTATCATAGCAAATATCAAATAATGGAGATTACGCACAACACATGAACACTTCAAAAACAATTTTCTATGCAATATTTATTTTCATCAGCAGTTCCAAACGACTGTGAAAGACTCAGGAGCCAAACACCAATTGTTTTAGTTTTAATTTAAAAATATATTGTCATCTAGGTCTTTGATGAAAATGCGGCTTTGTCCATCCTGTTACAAAGCACATCATTTTTTGCAACCATGAACAGTGAATAAACAAAACAAAGGGGGGAGTTAATGGGAATGACAGCACAGCAGGTACATTTATGATTTAGTATCATTTCACTTTTCATCCAGGAAAATTGTCAACCATTCCAGGAATAAAAAATAAAATGCTATGTACAGTATAGTATAACCTCTTTAAATTGGCAATTTGTAGCTGTTTGATAATTCATTCTTAAGTAAACCTCAGCCACTTGCTACCTGCTGTATTCATTAGCCTGTCCATCTTCCTATCCCCTGTAGAGCATGTGGAACTATGATTGTTAGAAAAATGTTGTGCTGCTGTGTATCTTTGCTACTTAATACATGTATCTATGTTCACCGTGTATTTTTATGCAATTGTTTTAGAAAGATGAGGAAGCCCTTTTGGGGGGGTGTCTGGGAGATAATTATTAATGTTTTCTGGATGTTTTGTACCAGATCCATTTTAGATAAATAATGCATTACACACTGTGTCATATGCAGTAGAATTTTTTTTAATTCAGCTATTGAGCATAATATGCAAACTCAATATAGAAACTACCAAATTTTAGGAGCAACAGCTCTCTGTATGTGGCACATTTGCAAATATGGGTATTTCAGGGTGCAAATTAAAATAGTTTGATGCACCATATCACACTTTCTCAATGAAAGGGAAACTTTCCTTGTGCTTACTATAAACACTTCATTTACACGTTTATTTGAGACTTTGTTAAATTAGATTATGTAAACACAGGCTGGATAGCAAGTCAGATTTAATACACACGAGTTTTAAAACTGACTTGCATGCTGAACGTAAAAGTATAAAGGACTTCACCAAGATTTATTGATTCATGTCAAGGCATCATTACTTTTCAAAGTGTGAAAAATGATCATATATTTATGACCTGCCGACTGAAGCTGTTTTGTGAATTAGCAAAAGCTCTGGAGAGGAGCAGCCTAATTGCATTATCATAGAATCAGAGATGGTTGTCAATTTCCCCCATTTAGCTTTTCTCCTTTAGTTTGTTAAAATGAAGGTGCCATACGTTGGTTGAATTCACTAATACCCTGATGAATGAGGTATTTTCCCAGTAGGCTGGCTACCAGTATAAACAGTGAATTAGGAATGATAGACCATCAATCATATCTCCTTCAAAACAGATCTCTGCCCTGAGATTATTCATAATGTATTAGGGCCACTTAAAAAGTTTTCACGCAGGATTCACTGATGAATAGACTTAAATTGTTCATAATCTTCAATGTCTCCTGTGGAAGCAAGAGTAGTAAAGTAGGTCACTTTCTTAATTAACATAACTTTCATTGTCTCTTTTATTTTACTTGTATCATTTCTTTTTAAAATATATACAGTATTGTTCATCTTACATTGGTTATTGTTTTTTTAACAATATCCTTATTGAAAGAGTAGATTCTATTGTTTGGTAGTTATTTCTTCCTTACAGGAACCATAGGTTAAAGGCGTAACTCTGAGAAACTCCCATCACCTGAATACAGACTAAAATAAATGCTTGCTAACCTCTTATGTTTTTGGCATCTACACGTCTAGGATGACCTGGTGATTTGTGCAGTGTTTTTATACGCAAAGGGTCAGATCTTGCCCTCAGGCGCCAGTGTATGGTGCCCCTGGGGTTTTGTCCCTTTACTGGAAATTACAGTATGCATCCAAGGGCAAGATTCCTCCCAAAGGGATTTATCCTGCCTCAATGTGCAAACATAATTCTCATTAAAATTAATAGAAATTGTACACATGCATCTAGGGAAGAAATAGACTCTTAGGTTCAGATCACCTCATTCTGTTTCATGCAAAAGATGACAGGGTTTGCCCTGGAGGTGGGCATGCAGCCAAAGGTTTGAGATTTCAGATAAGCAATCAGAACTTCCAACACTCACCTACCTCATGTGTGAGGCTCTATAAATTCTTTTTTTTATTGCAAGGGACTGTGAAGGGAACCTAGCTAGACTCTTATTTGCTAAGCTTTTCTCTAGAATTGTAATTATTTCCATGATATCTTCTCCAGGGAGTTCAGGAGAAAAAAAAACTAAGCATTGCTTATACTTAATTCCCAGGTTGAAGGTTTTGGATCATTTGCATTTATCAGAATCACTGGACCATACATTTGTCTATTCTTTCTTTTTGTCGTGCTTCAAGAATACCTCTTATTTGACTGGATAAGTGGTATTTAACTCCTGGAGTGTTTTAGGGTCTAAGAAATCAGCTCTTTATTCTGGGGAAATGCAGCTTTAATGCACACATTGCTAAACTTGTGTAAATTCAACCAAACAACCTTTTTAGACTAACTGAATCTATGTAGCATGAAGAAATTAACAGTAAACTTGGCATTCGATTTATTTGCTCATTTCCATTGGTGAAGCCACATAAGACAGCTCATAAAAAGCATAACTTCACCCTTCTAGAAAAAAAATTTCTTATTGTTAGAAACTGAATAATTCCAAAAACACTAATATAACTACTCTGAAGCTTATGTGAACAATTTCTAAATCTTCTCAGATATAAAAGCCAGTATAGCGTAGAAGAAATAATAGTGTTTTTTATTGACTTAGTTTCACCAATGTAAACACCATATTTAAAGTTGAAGATTTTTAAAATCACCTGAAGAAGTGAATATCTAAACCAAATTTGACATCAACAAAATAAACCACAGATCTGTATTACAAAGGACATGTGTATTCAGTGAGTAGACTTGGCTAGAAGATACAATTGCTGTAAGTTGTCACATTTCTTTAAAAGAAATATTATAGGTTGGTAGGACTCTCAAATTTTCAGTTGCAATCAGATTGAACAAGTAATTCACTAAATTATAAGATATTTTCAAACAAAATCAATACACCAAGTGTCGAGATTCAGTTGTGTGATTGACACACTAGCATTTTGAGCCTGTTTATATCTGAGTAATGACTGAGGCTAAGGAAAGGAACTTGAAGATGAATATAAGCAAGATGATGTTAACTTTTCAATAATTCAACTTCTTTTTTTTTTTTTAGACTGAGTCTCAGTCTGTCACCAGGCTGGAGTGCAGTGGCATGATCATCTCAGCTCACCGCAGCCTCCACCTCCCAGGATCAAGCGATTCTTCTGCCTCAGCCTCCCTAGTAGCTGGGACTACAGGTGCACGCCACCATGCCCAGCTAATTTTTGTATTTTCAGTAGAGACGGGGTTTCACTACATTGGTCAGGTTGGTCTCAAACTCCTGACCTCGTGATCCACCTGCTTCAGCCTCCCAAATGCTGGGATTACAGGCATCAGCCACCGCATCCAGCCTTTCTTTCCTTATTCTATCTCTTTTGCTGAATACTCTTCCTTTTACCATCCCGTAACCTTTGATGTCTCCCAAGTCTCCATCATCTACTTTTTTATTCATTACAGGCTTCCTTCCTTGGCTAAATTGCATTCATGTCCAGGCGGAAGCCACAGCTACCATTTTTGTTCTGGAAACTCTCAAATTATTGCACAGTAGTCCCCCATTACCCGCAGAGAATAGTTCCAAGACCTTCAGTGGATGCCTAGAACCACAAATAGTATTGAAAGATATGCTATGTTTTTCCTAAACTTTACTCTGGCAAAGTTTAATTTAAAAATTAGGCACTGTAAGAGATTAATAAATACTAATAAAATAAAACAATTATAACAAAATACTGTAATATTATTATGTGAATATGGTCTATCTCCTTCTTTCCCTCTTTCTCTCAATTTTTTTTTTGTACTATACCGCCCTTCCTCCTGTAATGATATGAGATGATAAAGCGCCAACATGATGAGATGAAGTGAGGTCAATGATGGAGGCACTGTCATGTAGTGTTAGGCTCCTGTTGATCTTCTGACAATACATCAGAAAGAAGATCATCTGTTTTGGGTCATCCTGGATCATTAAGCCATGATGATGTCAGTGGCTGGATGTCGGGAACAGACGATGTCCATGGCTACTAAGGCAAAAGGATGATTCTCATCCTGAGATAACAGAGAAGGATGGCAGGATATTTCATCATGCTACTCAGAAGGGCATGAAACTTCAAATTTATACATTGTCTACATATGAAATTTTCCATTTAATATTTTTGGACTACATTTGACTGAGTAATAAATTTCAAAAAGTAAAACTGCAGATGGGGGTGATTACTATATCACCTTTGCCAGTTTTCTTAGTTCTAGATCCTACTACAAATTGCCTTCTTCATATTTCTATTTCCTTTCTTTCTTTCTTTCTTTCTTTCTTTCTTTCTTTCTTTCTTTCTTTCTTTCTCTTTCTTATTTTCTCTCTTTCTTTCTTTTCTTTTTTCTTTTTTTCTTTTCTTTCTTTCTTTCCTTCTTTCTTTCTTTCTTTCTTTCTTTCTTTCTTTTTTTCTTTCTTTCTTTTTTTCCTTCCTTCTTTCTTTCTTTTTGAGACAGAGTCTTGCTCTGTTGCCCAGCCTGGAGTGCAGTGGCACAATCTACAGCATCCGCCTCCCAGGTTCAAGCCATTCTCCTGCCTCAGCCTCCTGAGTAGCTGGGATTACAAGTGTGCATCACCATGCCCAGCTAAGTTTTGTAGGTTTAGTAGAGATGAGGTTTCACCATGTTGGCCAAGCTGTTCTCAAACTTTTGACCTCAAGTGATCCACCTACCTTGGCCTCCCAAAGTGCTGGGATTACAGGCATGAGCGACCACGCCCTTCCTGTCTTCTCCGTATTTCTACTTGACCATTCCTCAAGTACTTCAGATCAGTGTGGCCAAAAAAAAAAAAAAGCTTTCTTGTTGCTTTGTAGCTATTTATACCTACTTAAACAATTCAGATTAATAATGACGACAAAAGGAAACAGAAAAGCCTGGGAAATGTTCTTATTTTATCTTGTTCCATATTCTGCAGTGTGTGAGCTGTAAAACCAAATCTATATACTGTGATAGAGCATACCATTCTGAAAGAACTAGATAAATTATAAATGTTGTATAAACACAGGTATAATTACTTATTTTGAATGAATATGCCTCTGCTTAAAATGATTTCTTTCAAATTACTTGTGTAAGCTCTCCCTTCCTCCTGAAATTTAACTATCACCCACAAAATATATTTTGCCTGTCATTGATGCCCTAGCTACAGAAATGGAGAATTTCTTTAAAAATGGTTAACATTGTTATAACCTTTCATATTGGTGTCTGGATACGTCTGAAATTGTTTCTCCTCATACTATATATGAACTCACACTGCATTTTTAATCCTATGTATCTCAGGGTGCCTAAACACCCTTTTAGTCCCTTGAATTAGCAAACATGAATGCGAAAGCATCTAAATACGTAAGTATCAGGTTAGTTAAATTCAATTCCATGCCAATAGAATCCTAAGTTTCAAGTGGACCAGGACTACATATGGGTTTACCTTTTCACTTCTTTTTCTCTTTTATTTTAAATTTATAAAAGTAGTATTCGGGTGTGGTGGCTCATGCCTATAATCCTTGAGAAGCTGAGGCGAGTGGATTACCTGAGGTCAAGAATTCCGGACCAGCCTGGCCAACATGGTGAAATCCCACCTCTATTAAAAACACAAAAATTGGCCTGGCGTGGTGGCTCACGCCTGTAATCCCAGCACTTTGGGAGGCCGAGGCGGGCGGATCACGAGGTCAGGAGATCAAGACCATCCTGGCTAACACGGAGAAACCCCGACTCTACTAAAAAAAATACAAAAAATCAGCCGGGTGTGGTGGTGGGCGCCTGTAGTCCCAGCTACTCAGGAGGCTGAAGCAAGAGAATGGTGTGAACCCGGGAGGCGGAGCTTGCAGTGAGCCGAGATGGCACCACTGCACTCCAGCCTGGGCAACAGAGTGAGACTCCAACTCAAGAAAAAAAAAAAAAATTGCCTGGCAGGATGCCTCACGCCTCTAATCTCAGCATTTTCGGAGGCTGAGGTGAGTGAATCACGAGTTCAGGAGTTCAAGACCAGCCTGCTCAAGATGGTGAAACCCCATCTCTACTAAAATTACAAAAATTAGCCGGGTGTGGTGGCGGGTGCCTGTAATCCCAGCTACCCGGGAGGCTGAGGCAGAGAATTGCTTGAACCCGGGAGATGGAGGTTGCAGTGAGCCGGAATTGCGCCACCGCACTCCAGCCTGGGAGACAGAGCCAGACTCCATCTCAAAAAAAAAAGAAAAAATCAACCAACCAATACAACCACATGTAGAGTATCAATGAAAGTCCCTTTTCACGATCACAATCCAACACCATAAAGGTAAATAAAACTAATACTGTTCATCTGTCTATTTAGTCACAGCCATAAATCTAACATCTAGGATAGCATATATAGGTGTTCAGTAATATTTGCCAAATTAACTACTATCCTTCCAGTTATTTTGTATATATTTGCATGCATATTCAACATTTATGTCAACGTAATGGGCCTACTATCCTATGACTTTTTGTTGTTATGACTCCATCTATTAGCTCTCTCCATCTAGCTGGTTTTTAAAATCATATTTTATTTTGTATGTTTAAGCTATGCAATATGATGTTATAAGATACACATA
This sequence comes from Colobus angolensis palliatus, assembly GCF_000951035.1. Classification (NCBI taxonomy): domain Eukaryota; kingdom Metazoa; phylum Chordata; class Mammalia; order Primates; family Cercopithecidae; genus Colobus; species Colobus angolensis. Next base: position 4,971,717 of record NW_012114710.1, read on the forward strand.
CATCCGCACGTGGTGACTCACGCCTGTAACCCCAGCACTTTGGGAGGCCGAGGTGGGTGGATCACCTGAGGTCAGGAGTTAGAGACCAGCCTGGCTAACATGGAGAAACCCCATCTCTACTAAAAATACAAAATTAGCTGGGCGTGGTGGCACATACCTGTAATCCCAGCTACTCAGGTGGCTGAGGCAGGAGAATTGCTTACACTCAGAAAGTGGAGGTTGTGGTGAGGCGAGATCGCGCCATTGCACTCCAGCCTGGGCAACAAGAGCGAAACTCCATCTCAAAAGAAGAAAAAAAAAGATACACAAATGTATAACAAAATGGTTACTACAGTGAAACAAATTAACATATTCATCATCTCACATGGTTGCCCATTCCCTCCCCATTCCCCTTCTTGTCTCACCAAGAGCAGTTATAGTCTACTAAGCAAAAATCCTGAAGACAATGCACTATTATTAGTCCCCACATCGTACATTGTATATACAACTCACTCATCCTACATATATGCTATGTTATATCCTTTAACCTACTCCCCATTTCCTGGTACCCACTGTTACATATGCTATGCTATGTGCTAAATGTCATTCTAATTCTCTCTCTACAACTTAACCTTTTAAAAGAAGATTTCACATATAAGTGAGATTATAAATATTTTTGTTTGTGTCTGATTTCTTTCATTATTTAAAATGTTCCATTGTTTTCTATGGTATGAAAGAATCATTATTTATTTATTGTTCTCCTTTACATTGTGCCCAACTTTTTACTACTGCAATCAATATTTCAATGATTACCTTCAGGCATTTATGTTTATGCAAACAGGGAAATATTTTTGCAGAATAGGTTTCTAGAGATGGAATTACTGAGCCAAGAAGAGTGTATAAGCATTTAAAACTCAGTAGATAGTTCTATATTACCTGACATTAAAGTTGTTCCAGTATATACTCTTCCAAATACCACATAAAACTATCACTTATCCTAAAACTTTGGTAAACTTTGTAAAGTTTGTGAATATGATGGATGAAAAAATATATATATATCTACAAAATGTTTGCTTTAATTTGCACTTCCTAGATTTCCAGTAAGCTTTGAACAACATCTCATATGTTGTTTAGGCATATTTATTATGTGTGTCTCTATAAATTCCCAGTTACCAAAGTTTGGTTATCTCCTTCTTATGGAGTCATACATTTCTTTATATATTATGGATACTAACCTTTGCCTGTTATCCATGTTGAAAAAATGCTTTATGTTGTTTTGTTACTAACCTCTTACAGAAGATTCCAAGTTGTGCCTGATTATACATGACTATAATTTTATGTCTGCAGGGTTTTCTACCTTACAGAGTTGGACTTTTCTTTGCGCACAGTTCACAATAATATTACTTCTGGAGAGTTTTGTAGTGTATTTATTTTACATTTAGCTCTTTGCTCCACCTCAAACTTATTTGTATGTGTAGTATGAATTAAAAATCCATTTTTTCTAAATCAATATCTAAATATCTCAGCATCCATTTCAAATATTTTATACTTCCTCATCTAGTAATCTCAAAATTTTTGTAATATACTAATTTCCCATTTTTTCTCTTTACAAATCCCGTATTCTGTTTCATACGTTCATTTTTATACCATTACAGAAAGAATATTAGTTTTAAAGCATATGTTAATATGTACTGAGGAAAGCGCCCTGTGGTTATACTTCTTTCCAAATCTTTCTAGCTTATTCTTACTCAGTCACCTTTTAAAATGTCTTGAAATTTTTTTATTAAAAAACTCTTTGGAGATTATATAGGATTTTGCTGAATTTACATATCTAAAATATTGGCTGTTCCAACTCATGTGAGGAAAATTCCTATAATGTATTCATTTCTTTCTTCATGTCTTAAAGTTATTTAGCTTTTTTTTTTTTTTTTTTTTGAGATGGAGTCTCGCTCTGTCGCCCAGGCTGGAGTGCAGTGGCCAGATCTCAGCTCACTACAAGCTCTGCCTCCCGGGTTCACGCCATTCTCCTGCCTCAGCTTCCCGAGTGGCTGGGACTACAGGCGCCCGCCACGTTGCCCGGCTAGTTTTTTGTATTTTTTAGTAGAGACGGGGTTTCACCGTGTCAGCCAGGATGGTCTTGATCTCCTGACCTCGTGATCCGCCCGTCTTGGCCTCCCAAAGTGCTGGGATTACAGGCTTGAGCCACCCCGCCTGGCCTATTTAGCTTTTTAAAATAGCAATAATAAAAATATTTAATCAAGCAGTTACTATGTGCTAAATGTCATTCTAAGCACTTTTTATATATTGTCTTTTTATCTTCCTCCAAGCCTATGAAATAGGTACTATTTTTATCCTTATTTACAGAAAGCCACATGGTACACAGAAATTAAATATTTTGCCCAAGGACTCACAGCTAGTACAGGTTAAAGACTGGATTTGTAAAGATCATTTAATAATATAATTCATCCTTTTAATCATTACTCTATGCTTATGAATAGATTATTCCTTAGTAGTTATGATTTTTGCTGATTTTTAGTTGGCATTTTTTAAAATCAATACTATTATACTATCCAGTTGTTACATACATTTATCTTACCACTTTAATAAGCACTGTTTACTCAATTTCCTAATTCTTATGTAAATATATACTCAATTTCCTAATTCTTTTATAAATATATCCTTCTACATTTTCTAATTCCTTAGATTTTTTTAGGAAGAATTAAACTAAAATAGTTACAGTTTTGCCTCTTCTTTTCCAGTATTTAAAGTTTACAATTCATTTCTTTCTTCCATATTCTTTCTTTCTTTGAAAACATCAGCTTCTCAGCTGGGCACAGTGGCTCATGCTTGTAATCTCAGCACTTTTGGAGGCTGAGGCGGGAGGACTGCCCGAGCCCAAGAGTTCAAGACCAGCCTGGGCTACATGTTGAGACGTCGTCTCTATATTTTAATATTTTTATGTAAAATTAAATTAAAATAAAAGCCTCAGCCCCTCTCCTTCCATAAAAGGAAAAGAACACTCACAAATAGAGTATTCTTTAATTTACTTTAATGAAATAATTTAATGATTCATCATTCAAGTGTAATGTTTGCTTTTGGGTATTGGTGGGTATCTTTAGTTTTGCTAAGGGCTCAGGAAGAGCTTTTATGATTAATACGTATTTCCTTTTATGTAATAATCTTGGCATTCTTTACTGTGTCATGTGGATAGTTTAATATTATTTCACACATTCAACAATCTTGTATTCTAGAAATATATTTTACTTAGTTATAATATGTAATTCTTTTAATACACTGGTACAGTTATTTTATTTAGTATTTTGTCATCTATAATAGTAGGTGATATTGGTCTTCAGTTGTGCTATGTTTATCCAGACTTTGTATCAGAATTATGTAATGCACATGGACTATATTAGTCAGTTATCCATATTTTCCTATTATCTTCTAAGTGTTTACAATTTAAATAACATTTATTTTTGATCTGACAGTTATGTGAAATTTATAAAGACCTGTCATTTATTTAGGAATTAGATATTTTACTAACTTCTTAATATCTTATGTAATTGTTCATCCACTATTATCTACCAATGCTTATTGGTCATGGTCTTATTTATATTTTCCTAGAAAGAATATCCACCACATCTTGTTTTATAACTGTATTCATGTAAATATATAAAGGCTATTATCTCATAATATTTTTATTTTTTTTTTAAGTTTTGTCCTTTCCTCATCCTAATGTTTTTTGTGACTTGTCTCTCACATACTTTTATTACCTTAGAAGAGATTTACAAAATCTTTCTTTATTGCAGTGTATTCTTTTTTTAAAAGTTAGAACCCTATTAGGCAAATCTAATATTTATTTTGCCTTCTATTTCATTAGTATCTATTTGATCTCCATTCACTTCTGTCTTTTATTCACTTCAAATTTTTTTTGCGTGTGATAGGGTCTCTCTCTGTTACCCAGGCTGGAATACAGTGATGTTATCAAGGTTCATTGCATCCTTGAACTTCTGGTCTCCAGCGATCCTCCCACTGCAGCCTCCCAAAGGACTGGGATTATAAGCATGAGCCACCAAACCCAGTCAATTTTAGCTTCTTGAATGAAATACTTAACTCATTTATTTTCAACTTGTGCTTTTTAAAAACTAGATGTATTTAAGACTTTCTTTCCCCTGGATAACCCTTAGTGTATAATTTATAGTTTTTTATGTGTAACCATCATTATCATTCATTTCTAAATAACCTAAAATTTTTATTGTTTTTCTTTCTAACTCAAAAGGCATGTATATAAAATAGGAACAAGTAAAAGAAGATAGAAAATTAGAGGAAGAAGCAGAGGAAGAGAAGAAAATGTCACAGAAAGTACCTAAGATGATGTTAGTACTTATGCTACCTTCTACCAAATGAAGTACTACCTTAGATAAAAGCTCCAAAGAAATTTTGGCTTAGTTTAGGAAAGAACTTTATAAAATTTAGAGTTGTCCAAAAAATTAAACGAACTGCCTCTTCATAAAGTGAGTCCCCCTTTATCAAGGTGTTCAAGCACAAGAATGGGTGATTCCATGATGAAAATATTGCAAAAGGAATTTAAACATGGAGTGGGTAAATTACTTTTAAGATCTTTCTCACTGTTTGCATCCTGTCATATAATTTAGTCTATTATAAAGTGTGACAAGTGTTGCCACAAAAATATTTTTAATTCAAGTAAACCCCCCACTGTAATAAACTCCATAGGAATTCAAGAATTAATGAAATATAATTGTGTTAAAATTAATAGTTTACTTAAACCATATTCCTAATCTTCAGGAGTTGTAGAATAAACAGAGGTGAGACCAGTTGTCTCTATAGTTTATCAGTAAGTCAATAGAAATAAGAAAAGAGAAGCATCATGAACCTCTTTATCCTCCTAGCTGCTGGGTCTTTAGCATAGTGTTTTTCCTTACTACATCGTTTTGGACTTGGGGTTAATGGCTGGGATGTTTGAGGTGCTGATGGAATCTGAAAGCATAGATGTGGCTTAAAAACACAATACATAAATTATAATCTACTAAACTATAGCCTAGATTAGAACCGTCAATTTTTGCCTTTACTTCTGTTATCAGAACGTCACTTGAGCCAGTGTAGTTTACTGTTAATCCATTCATGTGCCTTACTAGCCTTACTAGTTTCTTTTTTTTTTTTTTTTTTTTTTGAGACGGAGTCTCGCTCTGTCGCCCAGGCTGAAGTGCAGTGGCGTGATCTCGGCTCACTGCAAGCTCTGCCTCCCGGGTTTACGCCATTCTCCTGCCTCAGCCTCCCCAGCAGCTGGGACTAAAGGCGCCCGCCATCTCGCCCGGCTAGTTTTTTGTATTTTTTAATAGAGACGGGGTTTCACCATGTAGGCCAGGATGGTCTCGATCTCCTGACCTCGTGATCCGCCCGTCTCGGCCTCCCAAAGTGCTGGGATTACAGGCTTGAGCCACCGCGCCCGGCCTTGTGCCTTACTAGTTTCTACTCTCAGGAATTAAACTGGCCACTTGGAAAACAGATTAACTTAACTCTGAGTAGGATGTACATAAAAGATTTGCAGCATAAGACACTGATTATCTTGGTTTCAAAAACACAGCCTCTATTTTGCATCTGTGTTGCTATATTCTATTAGTCTAAATTTTAATGCTCTGTACTATGGCTTGCTGTGCTAGACTACTGCAAGAATCCTTATCTAGGGTTCTGAACCTAGAGAATTCTGCACAGATGTCAACTAAAACCCCTGATTCCCTTCTCTTCTGGGAGAACCTTCTTTTTCCTTTTTCAACTTTTATTTTAGGTTCATGCACAGATTTGTTACACGGGTAAATTGCATATAGCTGGGATTTAGTGTACGATGATTTTGTTACCCCGAGCATAGTATCCTACAGGTAGTTTTTCAACTTTCGCCTTCCTCCCACCCTCCACTCTTAAGTAAGCCCCAGCCTATTGTTCCTCTCTTTGTGTCCATGTGTACTCAATGTTTTTTTTTTTTTTTTTGAGACAGAGTCTCGCTCTGTCGCCCAGGCTGGAGTGCAGTGGCGGAATCTCAGCTCACTGCAAGCTCCGCCTCCCAGGTTTACGCCGTTCTCCTGCCTCAGCCTCCCAAAGTGCTGGGATTACAGGCATGAGCCACCACTCCCGGCCACGTAATCAACGTTTAGCGCCCACTTATAAGTGAGAACA
>NW_012114710.1:4977937-4981473 GCF_000951035.1 Colobus angolensis palliatus
TGGGATTACAGGCATGTGCCACCAAGCCCAGTTAATTTTGTATTTTTAGTAGAGACAGGGTTTCTCCATGTTGGTCAGGCTGGTCTCAAACTCCCGACCTCAGGTGATCTGCCTGCCTCAGCCTCCCAAAGTGCTGGGATTACAGGCATGAGCCACCACTCCCGGCCATGTAATCAACGTTTAGCGCCCACTTATAAGTGAGAACATGCGGTATTTGGTTTTCTCCTCATGCATTAATTTTCTAAGGATACAGTCTCCAGCTGCACCCATGTTGTTCCAAAGGACAGGATTTAGTTCTTTTTCATGGCTACATAGTATTCCACAGTATATATGTACCTCATTTTCTTTATCCAGTCCACCATTGATGGTAATATAAGTTGATTTCATGTCTTTGCTTTTGTTAATAGTGTTTCAATGAACATACAAATACACGTGTCTTTTGGGTAGCACTATTTATATTCTTTTGGGTGTATATCCAGGAATGGGATTGCTAAGTCAAATAGTAGTACTGTCAAGTTATTTGAGAAATCTCCTCTCCTGTCTTTCTACTCCTTCTCCCTGAACTAGCACACTTTATAGCTCTTACTTAGTATAATAAACATTATTTATTGTGTTAGAAGGCATGCCAATTATATAAACTATCCTCACATAGATGTTATATTAAAGCCTTTTGTTTGGGTTTTAATGTTTAACCAATGGAATTTGAACACTATTTTAGACGAAGACCTTAATATTTACTAACTCTACAATAGCAAAGTGAATTGATTAGTCAATGTATGAATGAATGTCTTTTTATTTTATTTTATTTTATTATTATTTTTTGAGATGAAATTTCACTCTGTCACCCAGGCGCCATCTTGGCTCACTGCAACTTCTGCCTCCCAGGTTCAAGTGATCCTCTTACCTCAGTCTCCCATGTGCCAGCATGCCCAGCTAATTTTTGTATATATATATATATATATTTTTTTTTTTTTTTTTTTTTGGCAGAGATGGAGTTTCACCATGCTCACCAAGCCAAGCTCAAACTCCTGACCTCAAGTGATCTGTCCACCTCGGCCTCCCAAAGTGCTGGGATTACAGGCATGAGCCACTGCACCTGGCTAGATGTGGATGAATGTCTTTTTAAAGAAAATTTTTATCAATAAACCAAGTTTCAAGATTGTCTGAATTGTTAAAACAACCCAGGCAATAATACAGCTACTTCACTTTTTGAAACTTTGCTTCTACTCTGAATGCAATCACAGACTCTACAGCCCCATGTGGCACTGCTTTGGTTGAGGGCAAAATAAAATGCCTGGTTTCATCCTGGTTGATAGTGCATTGATACATTTGTTATGAAGATACATAATTTCACTATGAAGAAAGGAGCAAAACTGAAAGGTCAGTGTAAGAAATACTGATGGGAACACTATGTCCCTTGTTCTTTGGTGATTGATATGAAAGTTTCCATGTGTATCCCTCAAGAATCTTCCAGAACTCTGAAGACAAAATTTGTTTTTTATGTGTCTTTATATCTGAGGCACTGAGCGCAACGTTAGGTATGTAATAGACACTCAAATAGGTTTGTTGAAAGAAGGCACTTATGTTTTCTTTGGTACTTTAAATATAATTATATTCTATCACCACCACTTCTAGGATTCTATAAATTTCTTCATCAGTTTAATACAGACTTGTTTAGCACCTACTCTGTTGCCAGACCCTGTTCTAGGCACTAAGGATACAGTGAAAAAAACAAAATCCTTGCTATCATGGAGTTTATGTTTAATCAGGGAAAGGAACAATACACAGACAAACGTATTAGAAAACGTAATACAATGTTGAGTAGTAACAAATACCATGCAGACAATTAAAGCTGCTGAGGGGATACAGAGTGCTAAGTCGATGCTATTTTAAATAGGAAAGTGATGTTTGAGCAGGGATCTAAATGCAATGAGAGTAGGCCCTGTGAAGATTTGAGTGGAGAGCATTCCAGCTGAAAGAACAACAAATGCAGAGGCTTTGAGACATGAGTGAGCATGGTGTGTTTGAGGGGTAGCAGGTGAAACAAAGTGAGCACAGAGAGTGGTGGAAATCAGGTAGATGAGTCCAATGATGGATCAGGTTCTGCATCACTGTTACGACTTGAAATCTATTCTAAGGAAGTCATGGAAGAGTTTTGAACCAGTAAGTTAAATGTGATTAATACATTTAAAAGATCACTCTGGTTGCTATGAGAATAAACTGGGTGGGTGTATGTGGGTAGTGGGAACAGAGAAGGAGAGTAAAACCAGTTAGGAAGCTATTGCAGTAGTCTAAAAGTGATGATGTTGGCGAGGACCAAAGAGTATAGAGGAGGTGGTGATAAAAGATTAGATTAAAAACATATTTTGCTGGGTTAAAGATATATGAAAAAATGAGAGGAGCAAAGGATGACTCTAAGGTTTGTGACATAAATTATAAGCTGAATCAGGGGGCCACTAACTGAAGTGGGGGACGTGGCAGAGGAGTAGACTTGAAGAGGAAAACCATGAGTTCCATTTTGGAAATAATATCCAAGTGAAAAACTTATGGAAGCAATTGGACAAATGGGTCTAGTGTACAAGAATGAGGTCTAAAATATGTCATCAGTTTATAATGTTTTAGTGGTGGCCCCGCAACCAGGTCAGGAAAGCATTTCAGATATGATTTGTTCCAAAGGCTAAGAAGTTCAGCTAAAATGCACACTCAAAATTACCCATTGGATTCAGTAATGTGAGAAGTCGTTAGCGATCTTGGCAAGAGTTCCTTAGTTGGATGTGGACAAAAGCCTGATGAAAGCAAGCTCAAGAGAAAATGAGAGGAATATAGAGAGAACAGACAATTCTTTTATTTCTCTCTTGTAAATAGGGAGCAAAGAAATGTATTCCTATTTTGACATTTTTTTCTATTTCTTTACTGTATGACTTTGCAGTAAGCCTGAAAATTCCATCTCTTCATTTTTTAAAATGTATTTATTTGTTTAAGATGACAGATAAATTTATATGTATTTATTGTATACAATAAAGTGTTTTGAAGTATATATATTGTGACATGGCTAAATCTAACTAATTAACATATGCATTACCTCATATAGTTATCATTTTTGTGGTGAGAACACTTTATCAGCATTTTTAAGAATACAATATTTCATCGGTAACTATAATCACAAAGCTGTACAATAAATCTCTTGTACTTATTCCTCCTGTCTAATTGTAATTTTGCTTCCTGAATTTCATCTTTTTTATTCATCTTTGTGGCCAGTTTTTAATACTCAGTAGGTCCCAATGAATAAATAACCAAGTCAATGGAACATTGAATGACAATGTACTTTATTTGCAAATAAAATGCTAAAGAAGAAACTCTGGGCCTGGCGCGGTGGCTCAAGCCTGTAATCCCAGCCCTTTGGGAGGCCGAGACGGGTGGATCACAAGGTCAGGAGATCGAGACCATCCTGGCTAACACCGTGAAACCCCGTCTCTACTAAAAAATACAAAAAACTAGCCGGGCGAGGTGGCGGGCGCCTGTAGTCCCAGCTACTC
>NW_012114710.1:4982059-4984881 GCF_000951035.1 Colobus angolensis palliatus
GCTGGGATTACAGGCCTCAGCCTCCCAAGTAGCTGGGATTACAGGCACCCACCACCACGCCCAGCTAATTGTTGTATTTTTAGTAGAGATGAGGTTTTGCCATCTTGGCATGGCTGGTCTTGAACTCCTGACCTTGTGATCCACCCACCTTGGACTCCCAAAGTGCTGGGATTACAGGTGTGAGCCACCGCACCCGGCCAAAACAACTAATTTTTTAGAGCATCCTAAATGCCAGGCACTGTGCCAAGCCCAGGATAGAGCACTGACCAAGTCAACATGGCCTTCTCCTTATGGAGCAAGCTTACAGTCCAGAGGGCGAATTCTTATACCAGCAAACAGATGTGATTCTAAGTTCTGTGAAAGGAGTAGAGCAGAGTTTTCTCAGAGCATATTTTGGTGAGGGACCTAATAATAATCTAGGAAGCCAAACAAAGCTTCTAGAGAAAATGGTACTTAAACTGACTCTAGAAGGATAAGTAGAAACTAAGAAGATACTATCTGTGACTCGAATATGGTCCAGTTGCCCGTTAGTATTTATCACCTTTGAAGCTCCTAGATTGTTTCTTTCATACATTTCTCTAGTAAAGGATGCTTTAAAATATAGAGGGGAAAAATGAAGGTTTAATAATAACTGTATGCTTCTTGAAGAGATGCATTAATGCTTAAGGAAATGGAAAATGCATTATTTTAATGTCACTGTGAAAACAGAAACTAAATTGTGCTGTTTCTAATCTACCCATGGGTAAATTTGTTTTTATCAGTTTACAGTGCTTGTGCTTTTTGTCTTCAATGAATATCTTTCCTTTTGTCATTCAAGCAATGTAGTCACCTCCTTTTGTGTGATAATCATATGTAATTAATTTTTTTTAACTGTTCCTGTCCTGGTAAACTTTTAACTGGATGTCTGTGAATCACATATCAATCTTTTGACTCCTCAAAAAAGTAAATACATGCTAGTTCTAAAGGACATGGTTACTTTACTGATTTTGATTGTCAGTTGTTAGTTAAAAATATTGTTTTCAAAAATGTACTTGTGCTTGATTATAAGGCAATATCTATTCAGTATCTATTCATTTAGTATTCTATTGAGATGAATTTTGAAGTCACAGTAAAAATATTATTTACTGCCAAGGTGAATTTTTGCTAGAAATTCATCTTATTTATTTCCATTTCTTTCAAATGAGGTTATGTGAGTTGGAGCCAAGTTTACAAGGATGGTAATTGGTGTAGCTGAGATTTGAACGTATGCGTTAATCTTTTGAATCTAAATCAATTTCTCATTCCAACACCATAAAAATGAGTTATAACCTGGTCAGTATTGCCTAGCAGTTAGGATTCCAGTTTGTAGAGTCAGACTGCTTTGGTTCAGTTCCTGGCCAGACCACAAAATACTATGTAACTTTGGACTTTTTGCCTAACCTTCCTGTGCCTAATATGTAAAAAAAGAAAAAGGCAATAATATTTAATTGATATTTTTATGAGGATAAAATTAAAAAATAAGTCAACATATGTAAAGCACTAAGAACAGTGCCAGCAAATACCAATAGCCCAATACATTTGGGTTACTATTATAATTTATTTATGTGTAATATGTAATATATACATATATTACTACTTTACCTTTTATCTAACAGTATCTCATATTGACTATTTGTAATCATTTCCATGCCAGAAACATTATACTGACCTTTTATTAAAATAACTATCTAAAATCAACAGCACAAATCTTTTTATCATTATTGCCTTGTGAATCTCAATCTTGTCTTTTCTTCAGTCCTATAAGATATAAATTGCCATAGATTCACAAATTTTATGTTAAGTACCAATATTTAAAACATTACTACATGCAAATGTTGTTATATATCTTAGCCACAATAAAATATAGTAAAAATTTTAACCAAAAATGGTGTTGACTTATATATATTAAATGTTCCTAAATGGAAATTATCAACCATTAAATAAAATCTAACAATGTGCCTAGATGTCTATGTAACATCAAACATCTGTATGAATTCTAAAAATCTCAATCAAATTTCTGTATTGTTAGTAAATGTATTAGTCAGGGTTCTCTAGAGGGACAGAACTAATAGGATAATATATATGGGAGTTTATTAAGGAGCATTAACTCACACGATCACAAGTTCCCACAATAGGCTGTCTGCAAGCTGAGGATCTAGTAAGCCAGTCCGAGTCCCAAAGGTGAAGAACTTGGGGTCCAATGTTTGAGGGAAGGAAGCATCCAGCATGGGAGAAAGATGTAGGCTGGGAGGCTAAGGCAGTCTAATCTCTCCGTGTTCTCCTGCTTGCTTTTATTCTGGCCATGCTGGCAGCTGATTAGATTGTCCCCACCCAGATTGAGGGTGGGTCTGCTTTTCCCAGTCCACTGACTAAAATGTTAATCTCCTTTGGCACTACCCTCAAAGACACGTCCAAGAATAATACTTTGCATCCTTTAATCCAATCAAGTTGACAGTATTAACCATCACAGTCAATATAACGCCACGTGCACAGATATTTGGAAATATCTCTGTAATGGTTTACATTTTGCAATCTATGTCCAAATACAGGATCTTGATAAACACCATGTATACTTTACAAAATTTACCAATTGTTATTATTTTTAGTAGTTCAGCTGTGCTTGGACCTCTAGAGCCACAAAGATCACTAAGAGATCTCTGTCCTCAAAGAATTTCCAATATAGCATAGAAGCAGAGGCACGCAAGTATCTGTAACAAGTGTACAGGTAAAATAAAGCATATAAGGTATCAATATGTGTTTCCTATGCATTCTTTCTCACAATTCAACCGAAAAATAGCATCACC
>NW_012114710.1:4985016-4992273 GCF_000951035.1 Colobus angolensis palliatus
AGAGAGAGAGAGAAAGAGAAAAGAAAAGAAAGAAAAGACAGACATAGGCTATAGGATACAGGGAGACAGGTATACAGCAAGAAAAGGGAGACGAAGGAAGCAGGAAAAGGAAAATGAAGGAAGAGGAAGAAAAGCAGGAAAAGGGGGATGAAGGAAGATGAAAGGAATCCCTGGATTGCTGATGAAAGAAGGTCCCAGAAAATAAGTTTTATAATAGATGCAGAAACTGCCAGCCAGGATTGAAGTAATCAAAGTTCTCCAAAGTGATTCTCACAGAAAATGAAATGGATAGAACATCTGAAGTCCCGGAACCATGAGATTGGTAAACAGAATACAGAGTTTTTACTCACATTAGTGTTAAGTACACAAAATATTTTTTAAAAAACCAAGCAAACAAACAAAAGGCAATTATTAACTCCAGGAAAGGCAAATGGTTTACAAGAGGAAAAAATAAATAAATATGATATACCCTGTGGCCAGTTGTGAATAGCATTTACATAATCATCATGATAAAATTATTAAATACACATATTTGTAAGGAGAATGGAAAGAATGCTATGTGTGTCAATGATAATAAGAGAAAATACATATTCTCAACTTCTATAGTAGGAAGTCAATAAATAAAGAGTAAACCAGGAAATAAAGAAGTAGTAACATAAACTAAAAGAATAAAACAGAAAAGAAGATGCTTAATAGTAAATGTACTGTAGTGTGTATTTGTGTAAATTATTTAAAAAACTGACAAAAGCAAACATATTCTATTGGTCTACATACAGAAGTGATTATATACACGTATGTAAAAACATATAAAGTCGACCAGAAGAAAAAGCATCAAATTCATGGTTTCCTGCATTGAGGGCAAAAAGGAAGAAATGGTGAAGATGATGGTTTAAGATAACTTGGCTCTATATGTAATTTCTTATGTCTATTTTTGAAAAGACTGGAAACTGGTATGATTAATAGATATTAATTTTGGGTGGTGGGCATAGGACTGTTTTATTGTTCTTTGAACTTTTTATTTATTTCCCAATGTAAAACATTCTTTAAAATAAGAGAGCTCTATAACCAGGGCTTATAACTAGAATTTTGCTGAATGAGAAATAATCAGAAGAATTTTGGTATGTGTGGACTTGGGCAATACTAGTGCATCAATAGTGGAGGAGATACAAATGGAGAAAGTACGTTGGATTCTTTTGTTGAGTCTACCGTATGCTATAAACTTACTTTCTTTAAAGCTCTTCCCTGACTCTGGCCGGGTGCAGTGGCTCACTCCTGTAATCTCAGTGCTTTGGGAGACCAAGGTGGGTGGATCAGTTGAGGTCAGGAGTTCAAGACCAGCCTGACTAACATGGAGAAATCCCATCTCTACTAAAAATACAAAAAAAGTAGCTGGGTGTGGTAGCACATGCCTATAATCCCAGCTACTTGGGAGGCTGAGGCAAGAGAATCACTTGAACCCAGGAGGTGGAGGTTGCGGTGAGCCAAGATCATGCCACTACACTCCAGCCTTGGCAACAAGAGCAAAACTCCATCTATAAAAAAAAAAAAAAATCTCTTCCTTGACTCAGGGTCTTTGTATATGTTAAAATTTATACCCTTCACTGATCCCATCCCTGAAGACACACTGAAATTCACACAACTAACTTTCACTCATCTTTCAGATTCCAATTTAAATACCACTTTGGCTACATCGCTACTGACCCCCCACAAGTCCCATCAAATTAGTAACTGCAATTCATTAGGGTTCATTTGTTTGCTGCCTTTCTCCCTTACCAGTGTCTATATTCCATCAGAGATTTTTTTCCAATTACTCAAATCAAAATCCTTGAAGTCACACTTGCCTGCTCTCTTTCTCTCAGTTCCCATGTCCAATCATCAGCAAATTCTATTGACTCTGTCTTCAAAATGTATCCTGAATCTGCTCTCCTTTTCACCATTTTTAGCACTCTGAAGGTAGTTCAAGCCATCAGCTCTGTCCCTGATTACCGCCTCCTTACTCCTACAGACCTTCTTTTACCAAGTAGCCAGAATGATCCTCTGGCAATCAAAAATGTTCCTCTTCACTTTCCATTTCTCACAGAAGGAAGAATAGTGCTCATGCAAACGGACCCTGATACCTCTCATTCTCCTCTCCTAATCCTGCACCCTTGTTCATTCTTTTCTCACCAGCCTCCACCATTCAGCATTCCAGGCTTGTGCTGGCACTTGGCCATGACATTTGGTGTCCATACTGTCTGCGGCCCCTCTTCTTGAAGATGATCACTTTCACAGTGCTTACCCCCTCATTTCTTTCTTTCTTCCCTCCACCACCCCACCCCCACCCCAGACAGAGTCTTACTTACTCTGTCGCCCAGGCTGGAGTGCAGTGGCGCGATCTCAGCTCGCTGTAACCTCTGCCTCCTGGGTTCAAGCAATTCTCCTGCCTCAGCTTCCCAGGTAGCTGGGATTACAGGCATGAACCACGACACCTGGCCGATTTTTTGTGTTTTTAGTAGAGACAGGTTTCACCATCTTGGCAAGGCTGGTCTCGAACTCCTGACCTCAGGTGATCCACCCACCTCGGCCTCCCAAGGTGCTGGGATTACAGGCATGAGCCACCGTGCTCGGCCCTCACTTCTTTCAGTATTCATGTTTCAGACACTATTCCCACAGTCCCTTCATCCTGCTTTATATGTCCTCAAAGTTCTCTTTGCTACATAGCATATTTCGTAATTGGTCATTAATGTGTCTGTTGTTGGTCTTTGCTGATTGGAGTGCATCCACTCCATGGGAGCAAAGTCTTATTTTTCCCCTGCTGTACTCACAGTGCTTAGCTCTTCGTGTACGCTTAGTAAATAGATGTTGAAATGCCCTTTTTAATTGAATGAGGAAAACATCTTATTTAGTTTAAGTAGAGCTTAGGCCTCTCATTCAGAAAAGTACTTGGAACACAGTAGATCCTCAATAAATAAAGAATGAGTAGATCCTCATTCTTTGAATGAATGAATGAATGGATGAAGCCAATATCAAAGTAGGACATGAATGAGAAAGAGAGCTTTTCTCTCCATTGGGATTAACTGCCAATGATGGTCAATTATTCTAATAGTGAAAAACAGAGGAAGGCTACAAGAAAGGTGCAGAGGAAGCTAGGCAGCATTAAAGAACAAATGCGAAGAAACGAAATTACCTAGGAAGAGGAGAAGTATGCAGAGAATTTAGGAAATGGGCTGGCATTTATCATTACAACTATCCTCACTGTCTTCCAAACACAGCAGTAGACCCATACAAATGTATATTATTCTCCTAAATTCTCACAGCTCTTTGTGAGATAGACGAGATGGTCCCCATTTTGCAGAGGAAAAAACAAATTCAGACAAGTTAACTAATAAAAGTAAGGTCACAAATCTAACAATCAAAATCCATCTGACTGGAAAGTTGTTTAAAACCCAGTCTTGTTTTTTTCTCTACACACAAACTTTACTCTTAAAGTTATTTTAATCCCCCACAATATTTTACACTAAATAAGCATACACTAAGCATTTGTTGAATGAATAAAAGATCTCTTCACAAAAAATGTTTTAAGGATAGATATAAACCCAATAGGAAAAAATATATATATTTAGGTTGATGGTCATTTTTAGTTTTTATTCTTTCAACATCACAATATATTTGGTAGAAAAATAAGAAAATAGTACTTGCCAAAAGATTAATTGAGAATGTGGTCTAATCATCTTCCAGAGCATTAAGCCAACCTAAACAGAAAGGTAATTTCAGCTTTGAAGAGTTGTTCTTGTGCATGCAGAATTATAAATGGCCTAATTTTCCTCATATCTCCATAATTAACGGAATAATTATTGATCAGCACAAAGCACGAAGTCTCTGGAGACATGATTTGTGTGAGCGCTTAGCTTTTTGAAAGCTTAAATCACTGTAGTCAGTATTAAAAAATGAATTGATAGTAAATGTGGTATAATTAATCCACCTATTCTATTTGCACATGAACATCTTTTCATGCTAAATATCTCATTCGTTTAGGAGAGAATACAAATGTATTACAATGACAGAATAAAAAATAAATTAGAACTTTTTATTTTCCCTGCAATACCCCTTGTTTTTAATTTACACAGACTTCTCATATATTGTGCAAGTTTCAAATGTTTCTCAACTTTTATCTGCAAATTACAGGTACAAGGAGGAGTCTGGGTAGAGCATTCAAGTAATCCTCTGAATCCCCTAGAATGCACATGTGCTGATGCTAAGCTGTTTGCCCTCTTGCTTCTCCAACCTCCTCGGCTCTGTTCTGTATCACAGTGGATCATTACCTGTAGGCTGAATATCTCAGGCCCTGCAACAGCAGGTTTCCTTCTAGGCTTGGTCAATGGGAGGTAGTGGTGGGAAGAAAGAAGAAAGAAGAAAGATGCTAGGATATATCTCCCCATCCCTCTCTGCCCAAGTGGCCTCAGGTGTGAAGCAGCACTTGCCACACCTGTGTGCCTCCAGCTACCTACAGACAGACCTGCCAGGTGACCTTGGCCCCTGAGCTCTGATGACACTATTTGCCTTTGCCCTGCAGCCCAGGGGCAATAGTGACTTCTTGCTGTTGCTAATCTCAGTTTTCTCACTATCTCCTATTGTCTTCATAGCAATTCCATTTCCTGTGTAATCAATTCCTATATTAAACTTCCTCTGTTCTGAATACTTTAAGCAGTTTGTGTTTTCCTAATTGGACCTAACTGACACAATATACTTTCTGATTGGAATCTAGCTTGCCTTGTTTACTGTTACATCCTAGTACCTAGGAGAATGCCAAGTGCACATTAAGTAATCAATGAAACTGTACTGAACGAATGAATGGAAAATTTGTCTGTTTGGACGAACCGAGGCAAGATGGTGCACTTCCGGGTTCTTCATCCCCCCTCCCAAATTTTCCCCCCTCCCAACTTTTCCCGCGCGCGCGAAAATGCAGCCACCGCCCACGGAAGGTGCAGACCAACTGGGCATGCACCAGGTGACGTCAATCCGAAGAGACCAAGATTTACCTGGTTGCACCTGCGGAAGGCCCCCCCGGACACGCCCGTGCCCCGCCTATTGCCCTCCCACTCCTAGAAAAGCCGCTCTCCGCCAGTGAGCCACGCGGCCTTCCTGCAGCCCCACTGATGTCGGGATGCAGGAACCCCGCCCGAGAGCCCCACGGGGCGGGGGCGGGACACGGGACTCTGTCGGCCTTCTTTGCCGGAGGCTGACAGACTTCTTCCCCACACCTTAGGTTACCAAAATAAACTTGCAGTTTTGCTCCTGACCTTTGCCTACTTGCTGGTTCTTTTGTGCTTGCTCTGGTGGTCTTAGAAAAACAAGTCAATGTCCTTTATTTATTCCAATAGCCTCAGACTTCATTAAGCATCAGAATCACCTGGAGGGTTTGTTATGACAGATTACTACAGCTCCACATCTCCCTTCCCCAAGTTTCTGATTTACTAGGTCTGTGATAAAGTCCCCAGATTTGCATTTTTAACACGTTTTCAGTTAATGCTCATGTGGCTAGTATAGGAACAACACTGAGAACCAGTTTTAGACTGTGACCTGGCCTGCAAATCATCCAATCCAAATATCGACAATGGAGTAAACAGCTACACCAATGAGCGTAACACTTTATACTTGAAATAGGTAAGGTGATCTTGCATACATCTTCAATTATTATAACCATGCTAAACATTTACCATGAAAGGAAAGACATTCTAATACCTTCCTAAACTTTTTCCAGGAATGATTACTAGTCATTTAAGTCCTTTTAAAGAATTTTAAAAATATTTTTTAACCTGCTCTTTTGTTTTCAGTCATATTCTGAAAAAGGAATGGTCAGCTGTCATAAAATACATTATTTAGTTGAAAATTTGTGTTCTTTTATTCTTTTATTCCCTACAAAGGGCACCAGAAAAGGAAGGTTTTTTTCTGTTTTGTTTTGTTTTTTTGAGACGGAGTCTAGCTCTGTCACCTGGGGTGAAGTGCAATGGTGCAATCCCGGCTCACTGCAACCTCCGCCTCCCGGATTCAAGCAATTAGCCTCCCTCAGTCTCCCGAGTGGCTGGGATTACAGGTGTGTACTACCACGCCCGGCTAAGTTTTGTGTTTTAGTAGAGACGGAGTTTCACCATGTTGGTCAAGATGATATGGATCTCCTGACCTCGTGATCCGCCCACCTCAGCCTCCCAACCTGCTGGGATTACAGGCCTGAGCCACGGCGCCTTGCCAGAAAAGGAAGTTCTATATAATAATATTCAGAAATTCATCAGTTCTCAGTTAAAGCAAATATCACCAATAAAGAAGACTGTTTGTGCCTCACACATTAGTATAATTTGATCAGCCAACTGTTTTGTCATGTGATAATCTCAAATTAATAAAGATGGAGCATAGTGTATATCAAGTACTAGATTCCACGAGGTGGATGTGATTAGGTTAATGTTGGTCTCCACACTCGACTGTAAGCTCCATGACAATGGAGTCCATATCTGTGTTGTTCTACAGTATATCTCCAAGACCCAGGACAGTGGCTGGATGGGCAGCCATTCAACTGTCATTGGATTGAAAAATTGAATTGAAAAACAATGAATGGGCTGGGCGCGGTGGCTCACGCTTGTAATCCCAGCACTTTGGGAGGCCGAGGCAGGTGGATCACGAGGTCAGAAGATCGAGACCACGTGAAACCCCGTCTCAACTAAAAATACAAAAAGTTAGCCAAGCGAGGTGGCGGGCACCTGTAGTCCCAGCTGCTGAGGAGGCTGAGGCAGAAGAACAGCGTGAACCCGGGAGGCGGAGCTTGCAATGAGCCGAGATCGCGCCACTGCGCTCCAGCCTGTGGGACAGAGGGAGACTCTGTCTCAAAAAAAAAAAAGAAAAAGAATGAATGAATCAATTACTGAATCATTAAGGAATGACTTGTTTTTTGTTACAGATTATTTTTGAAAGAATTTTGTTCTCATCCATTTCTCATAGTTCATATATTTCCTTCTTCCCACAATGCCACTTGTTTTTAGGAAAATCTTTATCTATAGTAAGGATGCAATAAGTTGACAGGGCTTTAACTAACAAGCGTTGTGATAACATAAAGCTTTTAAAGTAGGCTATATCTCTGAGAGCTTGTGAAAGAGCACAATTGTATCATTCCCCAGACTAGATTAAGATAAAATCTAGGAGTTAGCTTTGATTTCTCTCCCTCATCCTCTACAATTCATTAGAAAGCCCTATGGGTTCTGATTTGTTTTTCTTTTTTTTTTTTTTTTT
>NW_012114710.1:4992969-5003961 GCF_000951035.1 Colobus angolensis palliatus
TGGTGGTGAAGAAGAACCCGGAAGTGCACCATCTTGCCTCCGTTCGTCCAAACAGGTTCTATTTTTAAAATTTAGCTTAAATGTGATTATTTCTCATGATCTACACTGAACCCACCTTAGCTCACGCCACCGTCTTCTCTGACCTAGGCTTCAGTGTGTAGTTCCTGCTTCCACTTTGCACACTTGCAGTTTTTTCTTCCCATGGTAGGAAAGGTGATCTAAAAAAAAAAAAACAAAAAAAAACCAAAAAACAGAGGAAACTAGATCATGTCACTTTAGAAGCCTCCTCCTCACAGACCACTTCTCTCTTTCACTTAGTTCCTAGAATTCACCAAGAGCAATTCAACCTCAGTGCCTGACTTTGCACTTATTTTCTCTGCCTGGAATAAGCTTTCCCAAAATCTTTTTTCTTTTTTTTTCTTTTTTTTTTTTTTTGCTTTTTCCCCCCACACTATTTCTGTCTCTGTTCAAAGTTTAACTCTGCAAAAGGTCTTCTCCAGCACCTTGTCTTTAAAATCTATTTTTCTTTCCTTTTTCCATATATTGTAACAGCACCATTTCTAAAATGATGTTCCCTTCTCTCTTCCAAGTCACTGTATTTCTCACATAGATTACTCAATGTGAAATTGCACATCTACTTATTGGTGTACTTGTTTATGGTTTGTGTCCACAGCAGAAAGCAAACGCTACAAGGACACAGCCTATGTCTATCTTTTTTATGGCTGTCTCCTGGGATTTGTTTTTTTGTTTTGTTTTGATTTTTCTTTCTGAGACAGAGTCTTGCTCTGTCGCCCAGGTTGGAGTGCTGTGGTGCGATCTCGGCTCACTGCAACTTCCACCTCCTGGGTTCAAGCAATTCTGCTGCCTCAACCTCCTGAGTAGCTGGAATTACAGACACCCGCCACCACACCGGGCTATTTTTTTTTTTGTATTTTTAGTAGAGACGGGGTCTCACCATGTTAGTCAGGCTGGTCTCAAACTCCTGGCCTCAAATGATCCTCCCACCTCGGCCTCCCAAAGTGCTGGGATTACAGGCGTGAGCCACTGTGCCCAACCTCTCTTGGGGTCTTAAAAAGCACCTAGCAAAGGACACATTCTCCGTAAGCATCTATTAAATAAATAAAACATCAAGCACAAACTGGGCTTCAATCCAACTTGACAGTAGAAGAAATTTGCTTTACCCACTTTCCCTCCCTGCCCTAAATCCTCCCTCAGTGGACTGTCGCCCACTCCCGCACATACACACTGCCTACCCACTCAATGAATTCGTGTGCTGCCGTGTTTCTTACATTACCATGAAAGAATGCTATCCTATCATGCATTCATAGTGTGATATAAATGACTGAAAATTACTTCAATAGTTATGGTTTCCAGGCTTATCACATTTTAACAATGATCTGAAACTAAGAAAACTAAAGTCTCAAAATTTAGCACTTAATCACTATAACATTATTTGTAATTGCCAAATAGTGGAAACAATGCAAATGCTCATATATAGGAGATAGGTTGAATGAACTGTGATTCATACAACATACGAGATCATGAGGTACTCTGCAGTTACTTTTTTAAAAGGAGGAGAATAGGACAAGCACGGTGGCTCACGCTTATAATCCTAGCACTTTGGGAGGCTGAGATGGGAGGGTTGTTTTAGCCCAAGAGTTTGAGACCTGCCTGGGCAACACAGTGAGGCCTTGTTTCTATGAAAAATTTAAAAATTAGCTGGGTGTAGTGGTGTGTGTGCCTGTGGATCCAGCTGCTTGGGAGGCTGAGGTAGAAGGATCACTTGAGCCTGGGAGGTCAAGGCTGCAGTGAGCTGAGATCACGCCTCTACACTCCATCCTGAGTGACAGAACAAGACTCTGTCTCAATAAATAAACAAATAAATAGATAAATAAATAAAATAAAAATGAGGAGACTGAGGAAAAGCTATGAGGAAAATTTATATGAGGAAAGTCTATGTGAACTGACTTGAAGTGGTTTCTAGTGTATATTGTTTAAAAATTAAAAAGTACAAGAAAGCATGTATAATCTCCTACTTATTATTATTATTATTGTATTTTTATTTATTGAGACAGAATCTTGCTCTGTCACCCAGGCTGGAATTCAGTGGCACCATCTCAGCTCACTGCAGCCTTGACCTCATGGGCTCAAGCAATCCTCCCACCTTAGTCTCCCAAGCAGCTGGGACTGCAGGCATGTGCTACCATGCCCAGCTAATTTTTTAAATGTCTTGTAAAGATGAGGTCTCACTATGCTGCTCAGGGTGGTTTCAGACTCCTGGGTTCAGGTAATCTTCCTGCCTCAGCCTCCCAAAGTTTTGGGATTACAGGCATGAGCCACCATGCCCAGCCTCTACCTTTCATGTAAGGAAAAAGGAAGAATTGTAAAATACTCACATATCTGTTTATTTTTTGCAAGCTAACATAAATAGGCAGAAAGGATAAACCAGAAACTAACAAAACTGATTTCTTACATGGGGTAGTTGGGAATGAGATGAAAGTAACAGCAGAAGGAGCAACACTTTTCTGAGTGAGAACTTTGATTTTGCATAGTTTTGAATTTTGGAACTATTTTGATGTTTTGCATATTTGAAATTTAAAATTAAATCAACAAGGATGGGAAGACAAAGTCAAACCATATACAAACAGAAAATAAGACCCTAACTATATTATAAAGAAATAATATAACCACTTTGAAGGAGAGAGGAAATAAAAAAACAAGTAGCTTTTGAACACAGTACTTTAATTATAAATCATTTTAAAAGCAAAGGAAATTTCCAACAAATCTTGAACTCTACCTAGAAAGTTTGTTTCTTGCTTCCAGAGCAGTGTGGACATAGTGATTCTGAAACTATGTTGTATGTCTCATAGAATTGACCAAATGAGTATGTTAATATCCTTGGGAGATAGAGTTCTTACTATGAGGGAAGAAAATTACAAACACACAATGGTAGAAAATAAGAAAGAACCCTTTGCTGCTAATTTGGAATTAGAATTACCATTAACTCATGATTTTATACATACACATGCTCATATACACACATGTATTTATATGATGTTCCAAAAATCTTAATGATTACATACAAAGACACACAGACACAAACACACACACACACACACAAATACACATATGTAGACAGAGTGACTTGGAGGAGGGAAAGGAACATTATTTTAGATATTTTATACATGCACATACACATACACATATATTTATGGTTCATAAGCAATGCCTTTTTTTTTTTCCAATTCTGTCTGCTGAAAAGGCCTAGAAGAAATGGTACTTGGTAGCAATGAAAACATCCAGGGCTCATATCTTGGCTTATAAATACCATTTTTCACTAGAAAAAGTCACACTTCTTTGAAAAATGGTTGATTTCATGCTGGGGCAGGAAAAGTACAAGATTAGCCTTAAAAAATCTTGTTATACAAAAATGTGAGGAAGTACTCTAAAGAAAGACAGGGACATGTAATCTCAAAGGGACATAAGGGTCCATTGAAAGAGGATCTCCCTGAACAAATCTGGGACAATTTTACATCAAAATAATAATAATAGATTGTAAGTCATCAAATAAGGTGAATTATGTTAGTTCATACTGACAGTATATTAGGGAAAAGGAAAAGCTCTTCCTTATGATAGGATGCCAAATAATAAGTGTAGAAAGAACAAGGTAATTTTTTAAATCACTATTGTATGACCATCAGGCAAGAATTATCAATGAATTGTAAAACAATGCATAACATACAATTTATGGTGCTGAATTGGATGCTGAGCTGGAGAGAAGAAATTGTTTAAAGGACATTTTAGATGCTGGGCACAGTGGCTCATGCCTGTAATCCCAGCACTTTGGGAAGCTGAGGCGGCCAGACCACGAGGTCAGGAGTTTGAGACCAGACTGACTAACATGGTGAAACCCCATCTCTACTAAAAATACAAAAAATTAGCCAGTTTGGGAGCAGGTAGCAAAATTTAAATACGAAAAGCATATTAAATAATACTGTTTTGTCGATGATAAATATCTTAAGGGTAACCATAATTTTGAGGTTATATAGGAGAATATCCTTTTTCTGGAAAGATTCTAGCTAAAGTAATTTGTGATGTGGGCAAAGTATCTAAAATTGTTCTGGTTAAAAAAAAAAACAAACCTAGATAGATAGATGTGACAAAATGTTAGTAACCACTGAATCTGAGTAAAGGGTACATGAAAGTTTTTCTTTTCTTTTTTTAATACAATTCTTGCAAATCTTCTATGAAATTAAAATTATTTCAAATAAAATAAATTATTTCCAAATAAATAGTTCTTAAAAATTGGCACTTTAGGTGTTACATGGTGAAGTAGAACTCTGATAGATATTATCTGGTTATTGGCATTGGAAGATACATTATGGAGTATTAATTCATTCAGTTATGCATTCATTCCATATGCTATTGCAGAAAGACACAAACTAAAAATAAATATATAAATAACAAATTTAATGGAGAAAAACAATGAGGGGATACAGGAAAGGGGGTTGAGAGGTGTTTATATTTTAAATAGGATAATCAGAGGGGACCTATTAATGTCTTCAGTAATTAAAGACCTGAAAAAAGTTGAAGAAGTGGAAGAGGTGCTCCTGTAATAGGAGAACATTCCAGGAAGGAAAAATACAGTGGCTTTCTGGGAAATGCTCGACAATAAGCTCTTCGTGGGATGAGGAGACGTCATTTTTAGATTTGGCCAGTTTCCTTGGTGTAAATACTCTGACTTTGGCTGATACTCCCACTTTGGCTGTTTACAACAGGCTGGCACAATTCCCGACAATTTAATAATTCACCCAGAGTCAGTAGGATCGCACCCCGAAATACCACTGAGAGAATAAACAGTAGATGTAGGAGCCCTGAGGCAGAAGGTACATACTGTGTACATCAAAGTAACAAGAGACCCAATTGTGTAGGACCCGGAGGTCTGGTAAGGACTTTGACATTTATTCCAAGTGAGCTTGGATGCCATTGGAAAAGTTTGATCAGGAAAGCGACCTGATCTATTTACTTTGACGAGATCACTGGGAATGCTGTCTTGAAAACTTTTAGGCAAGGAGGGGTAGAAACAGGGAAACGGAAGGCTACTATAATAACAAAAGAGAAAGATGGTAGTGCTTACAACTAGAATCCTAGCAGTAAAGGTAGCTAGAAGTAAAGTAATTTAGGGTATACAGTTGTCCCTTGGTGTCCATGGGGATTGGTTCCAGGACCCATGCAGATACCAAAATTCACAGATACTCAGGTCCCCGATATAATATGGGGTAGTATTTGCATATAATCTACACATACTCTCCCTTATGTTTTAAATCGTCTCTAGATTACCTTATAATACTTAATGCAATGTAAATGCTAAGTAAATAATTGTTATACTGTATTATTTTTATTTGTGTTTTTTAAATTTTTGTTGTATTTATTATTTTTTCTGAATATTTTTTATCTGTGATTGGTTGAACCTGCAATGCAGTACCCACAGATATGGAGGGCTGACTGCATTTTGGGGGTTAAAGTTCACTGGGTCTGCTGGTGGGTGACATGGGGCATGAGAGAAAAAGAGAAGTCAGAGATGACTGAAAAACTGATTTACCAAAAGGATGGAGTGGACATTAACAGAGAAAAGGAAGATGGTGAGAGGAACAAGTTTGAGGGAGATTTTTGTTTTTTGTTTGAGAAGTAGTCTCCCTCTGTCGCCCAGGCTGGAGTGCAGTGGTGCAATCTGGGCTCCCTGCAGCCTCTGCCTCCCGGGTTCAAGAGATTCTCCTGCCTCAGCCTCCTGAGTCAGCTGGCACTACAGGTGCATGTCACCATGCCCAGCTAATTTTTGTATTTTTAGTAGAGACAGGATTTCACCATATTGGCCAGGCTGGTCTTGAGCTCCTGACCTCGTGATCCCCTGACCTCAGCCTCCTAAGGTGCTGGGATTATAGGCATGAGCCACTGCGCCCGACCTGAAGGAGTTTTATTTGACATCCATTGAATTTGAGATCCGAATGGAGAAGTCCAGTAAACAGTATCAGAATACATACAGAGCAGCAGTAGGCTAGGAGGAGTGAGCATAGAATAATGCAGAGGCAGCTCTGTTCACCCAGGCTGTAGCTGCATCTAGTCCACTGATTCAATTGATTTGTTCTCTATTCCCCTTCTCCTAGCATACAGAGTTCTCCAAATTTTAATACAGTGTTTAAAAATGGAAATTAATGCAATCAACTCTTTCTAAGCACATACAAAAATGGAAAGTTTAAAATGAATGTTCCCCTCAGCACAACCTAATTTTCTGAAGACATTGGAAAGAAAATAATTGGGCAATTTACATTTTCTACTATCTGAAATTGAGTACAGAAAATAAAGATGTCAAATAGAAATCAACTACCACCACCACACAAACACACACAGAAATTCTTTTTCTTGGCCGAGAGCAGTGACTCATGCCTGTAATCTCAGCACTTTGGGAGGCCGAGGTGGGCAGATCACGAGGTCGGGAGTTCGAGTTCAGCCTGACCAACATGGTGAAACCCCGTCTCTACTAAAAAAACACAAAAATTGGCTAGGCATGGTGGCACGCACCTGTAATCCCAGCTACTCAGGAGGCTGAGGCAGGAGAATCGCTTGAAACTTTGGAGGCAGAGGTTGCAGTGAGCCAAGATTGTGCCACTGCACTCCAGCCTGGGTGACAGAGCAAGACTCCATCTCCAAAAAAAAAAAAGAAAAGAAAAGAAAAGAAAAGAAAAAGAAAAAGAAAAAAATTCTTTTTCTCCACCATATTAGCACCTTAAATATTATTGTGAAAATTTTGGTTGTAAATAGCATTATATATATTTTTTAAATCAGTGAATATGGTGAAAGTACAGGTAGCAAAATATGTGCATGTTTGGGTCAAGTAAAAAGACACTTTGTAATGAAATTGCTGAATAGGTATTTTAATGCAGAACATGTTCTTTTTTCACGGTTAGACTTTTTTTTTCTTTTTTTAAAGACTCCTTACTTCCCCAGGTAGAACGGCTTGAGAAATGATCAGCCATGACTAGGGAGGAAAGAATGCCAAATTTCCAGTGTGCGCGTGCATATTTCTTTTGCTCATAATTAATAGCCCCTGTGCTTGCTAAGTTTTTGGAAAGCAGCTCGAAGCCTACCCAGGTAATGCCTTCTGACAACGTTTTAAAGATCAGTTATGTCATATGGCTGCTTTTTAGAAAAAAAAAGTCATAATGCATAGCTGTGCCATATGGCATCTCTGAAGAATCAGCCGGATTGGACAGACATTCATTGGATAAGGTCCCACAGCACTTGGAAAAGAATGTAGTCCTGTTGCCAAAATGTGGCCTTTGTTAATCTCCTAACTATTATTGTGCAGAAACCAATTCATCTGTATTAATTATAAACAAATTTTAATTACTTCTGTAAAAGCCCATTATACCAATATCTGATGCCAAACAAGCTGTATTAACTCTTTGTAAGTCTCCAAAGCAAACACGAGGTGTTGGAACGTAGGTGTTTTATAAGAGGCAGAAATTTCTCTAGCTGAGTGTAAAAATGCAGTTCTGACATTTAGTTTTCCAGTTCTTTTAAGAGATCCCATGATGCCTTTGCTTTTTGCAAACGATATCAAAAGGCAGCTGATGCATATAAGTTGTTAAAGGCAGATTATTCCTAATGTTTGAGAGTGTTTAGCCGCACTTTATATTCTTACGCTTAAGATTTAAAAGTTAAGGGGGGAAAAAAGTCCATATTGTAAAGCAACGATTTACAGTGACACAAAACAACCTGTCAAAATGTGACCTGATTCTGGTAAAACATTCATCAACTAGTCATTTCTGATAGTGCTCTGGACAATGTGAGACCAAACGTATCCTGTGCATCAAAGCATAATATCTTAAAAAAACCTGAAAAACCAAATCACTAGTGTGTTTTATGGCAGCAGCTTGGCCAAGAAAGCTGGCTGGTCTTTCCCGCACAGAAACTATCTGGTTTGCAGATGACACATGGTGGTTACAGTGCGCACAGCCGTTGGGGTTGGACAGGATCCAGCGAGAGGGCTCATCTGTGTGCAGCAACGTTGGAAGCGCCTTTGAATTCAGTTTCACTAATGTGTAGTTTTATTTTATTAGGCCAACCATCAAAAGTTTCTCTTCCTCCTGGAAATCATTCCTTTTGGAATTCATATCACTCCTTGGACCTAAAAAGTTAAACAGTTTTAAATAAATAGAACCACATCCTGCCTTATTCTTCCATTAGACTTTGAAGTTCTTCATGAAAACCTCACATTATTTTTCCCTCATTTCATACAACAAAATAATTTATTTTTGTAATCATAATGGGTAAATTCTAGAAAGTACTCTCCTCTGTAAATTTCTGTTTGTGGACACATGGCAAATAGCTTGAAACTATGTCATAAACATAATATGGGTGTAGAGCTGGCTGAAAAATAGGGAAAGGGATGAACATTTAGGTAAAATCAATTATCTCAAGGTTTGAGTTTTTATTTATGTGTACAAGTTAAACATATTATGTAATTGAGGCTTTCCTTCTACTCAAAAAGCCATAATAGTAAATATGTCATATCCTTATAAAGCTTATATTTCAACTATAAAGTCATAGAATTTAAAATTTGGGAGCTGAAAACACCACAGAAGTTTTCCAGGCTATCTCCCTCACTTTACATATGAGGAAACTAAGGTGCAAAGGAAAATGCCTTCTCCAAAGACACAGGGCTAAATAATGGCAAAACAGGAATATAATTCTTATCTCCTGATCTAATATTACTTAATTCTATGACACTGTCTCATTTCAGTTATTATTGATCAACAGATGATAGATTTACCTTGATCAATAAAAACAAAGTAAAATAATGACCACAAACTGCAGAGCTTCTATACGTGTATATTAATTGCATGTATTTTTCAGCCACTATAGGGATTGATTTCATTCATCTGGTAAAAGTTAAGTGTTAACATACCTGGCTACATAATACCTGATTTGGAAGGATGTGAGGGAGGGGGTGAATGGAGTTTGGGAAAGGAGGAGGACAAGATATTATATGTCCTAGGGCATAGGACTCTCCAGCAAGTTTTTAATTGCAAAGAGCTACTTTGTTTCTTTCCAATATTAAGTAAAGAAAAGATAATCTTGAACTAAAACTCACACATATAAATGATCCCTACTGAATCG
The DNA here is from genome assembly GCF_000951035.1 of Colobus angolensis palliatus. NCBI lineage: Eukaryota > Metazoa > Chordata > Mammalia > Primates > Cercopithecidae > Colobus > Colobus angolensis. The sequence continues at coordinate 5,002,150 of NW_012114710.1, forward strand.
TTTTTATAATCATTAAAATAAAAAAATTATTGGACACGAGTGAATAAATAAAGGAAAGGCAGGTTTCATAGGACATATGTGCTCAGTCTGTAGATCTTGCCCCATGTCATAGCACCCCGTGAGTCCTGGCTAAAGCAGAACATGCTACCTGAAGATTTTTGTCAGCCACTCATCAATAACTGGGGTGGCTTAGCTAGGAGAGCCTCGACTCAAAGCAAATATCCTATTACCTCCCCTCTTTGGGTCAGATCATTGAAAATTAGGCCTATTTGTAGAAATCATAAGCATAATTATAAGTAACATCATTTTCTAAATAGCACCTTTTAAAAATCTAAGTCTCTAAGTGATTCATAAATAATATGTCCCCTAATCTTTATAGCATTTCTTTCTCGTTAAAAACTGAGATGACACGGGTAAAATACTGACCAGGCCCTTGGTATTCTAAATACCAAAACAATGAAATCATATTAATACTTAACAACACATAGTCTATGCAATTCGGTACTTGAGATGACTGACTGACTTACTTACTCAAAACAGCATAGGCTGGCTCCTTGAAAGGTTTTTCTCTTTTTCCTACCTAAGGAAGGGGTTCTATCTGTTCTGTAGAAGGCAATATTGAAGAATAGTGACAGGAGATGAGAGTCAAGTGGGGCTAAGATAAACAGGGTGGGGGTGAAGACAGGGAGATGTCAGGGAATGGGGAGTACAGGATAGAACACCAAAGAAATTCTAAAATATGTATGTCTCTATGCCGTTCTCTCTTTTTATTTATTTTCCAGTTTGCATCTGAGTTGAGATGCAACTAAGGAGGCACTTTTAACTACAGGGAGCTAAGATGAGCCATTGTAGGCTCCAAGGAGTAATAAAAAAGAAAGCATCAATAAATCATATGCTATGACTTGGATGTGATTTGTTCATGAAAAAACTCATGTTGAAATTTGATCCCCGATGTGGCAGTGTCAGGAGGTGGGGTCCAGCATGAGGTGCTAGGGTCACGGGGGCAGATTCCTCATGAGTAGATTAATGCCCTCCCACTGGGGTGAGTGAGGGCTCCCTCTATTGGGAATGGACTCGTTTCCTTCAGCGCAGGTTCTCTGTGTGTGTGGCTTCCTCAGTTTCTCTCTCTCTTGCTTCCTCTCTCACTATGCGATCTCTTCACACATGCCAGCTCCCCTTTCACTTTCCACCATGAATTGAAGCAGTGTGAGGTCCTCAGCAGATGCCCAATCTTGAACATTCCAGCCCCCAGAATCGTGAGCCAAATAAATCTCTTTTCTTTATAAGTGGTCCAACCTCAGATATTTTGTTATAGCAACACTAAATAGACTCAGACATCATGGCACTGAGGAGTTGAAAGATATACTTTTTGGCCAGGTTCAGTGGCTTATGACTGTAATCTCAGCATTTAAGGAGGTGGAGGCAGGCAGATTACCTGGGTCAGGAGTTAGAGACCAGCCCAGCCAACATGGTGAAACCCCATATCTACGAAAAATACAAAAAATAAATTAGCTGGATGTGGTGGCACATGCCTGTTATCCCAGCTACTCGGGAGGCTGAGGTGGGAGAATTGCTGAACCGGGGAGGCAGAGGTTGCAGCAAGCCAAGATGACACCACTGCACTCCAGCCTGGGTGACAGAGAAAGACTATTTCTTCCCCCTTCTCCATCATCCCCCCGCCAAAATGAAAGAAAGAAAGAAAGAAAGAGAGAGAGAGAGAGAGAGGGAGGGAGGGAGGGAGGAAGGAAGGAAGGAAGGAAGGAAGGAAGGAAGGAAGGAAGAAAAAGAAGGAAGGAAGGAAGGAAGGAAAGA
>NW_012114710.1:5004065-5017343 GCF_000951035.1 Colobus angolensis palliatus
AGAAAGAAAGAAAGAAAGAAAGAAAGAAAGAAAGAAAGAAAGAAAGAAAGAAAGAAAGAAAGAAAGAAAGAAAGAAGGGAGGGAAGGAGGGAGGGAGGGAGGGAGGAAGGATGGAAGGAAGGAAGATCACTTACTTTTTGCCATTTAGAATTGACTTTGGTTTTGGTTTTAGGCTTACGGGGTTAGTGATAAATGAGGCCTAATGCATGGGGAAGAAGTCCCCCAAGGGACTAGCATTCATATCTCCTGGCTAAAATCTCTCAAGACCTAACCATGGCTCTAAGAAGCTGTATGGACAGGGGATACATCAACATTGCCACTATTGATATTTGGAGTTGAATAACTTTTTTAACGTCAGGGGCTCTCCTGTACATTGTAGGATGCATGACAGCATCCCTGGCCTCAACCCATATCCCTCCCCAGCTGCAACAAATAAAAGTGTCTCCAGACATTGCCAAATGACCCTTGAGAGGCAAAATCAAGAACCACAGGTATAAAGACATAGCCCAGAAAAGTGGTACACCTAACAGCAATAAGTCTGATCGTCATTCTCTGTCTTGGCCCACCCCGTCATTTTCAGTGATGCCTCCTGTTCCCTCATTCCATTTTGCTCCATAATAAAGGGTCTGTGGTTAGTCACCATCTTTTCTCAGAGTTGTTGCTGGCAATTGAAGTTCATTTTCTTTTAATTGCTGACCTACCCACCGGACCATATTGCCGTTTATAGTAGAGACAGTTGCCTATGTCGGGAGAGGATGAAGAGGAAATGAAACAAAAAGCTTGGGAGATTGAAGGGGGAGAACTGCTTGAGCCCAGAAATGAAACAAAAAGCTTGGGAGATTGAAGGGGGAGAACTGCTTGAGCCCAGGAGGTAGAGGCTGCAGTGAGCGGTGATTGTGCCACTGCACTCCAGCCTAGATGACTGAGCAAGACCTTGTCTCAAAAAAAAAAAAAAAAAAAAGAACAAAAGAATAAGAAAGAAAGACAAAAAGAAAAGGCCAAAAGTGTATTAAAAGATTATCCTGTGTCAATATTAAAATGATCCATATTCGAAATGGAAAATCAAGGACAAAATATGGGCACTGCGGAGGCAGCTGGAAACAACTGAAAGGTGATAATGCAGGGAGATGGGGAGATAGCAGACTGCCTCTCAACTGGAAGGTAAACAGAGGAATGTGGAAGCCAAGATTAAAGACAGGACATTTGCCAAAAGCAGGCCCCTAAATTTCATTCCTTAAAAGGACAGTCTCCACTGAAACATATCTTTCCCATCCCACAAGAAAAGTGTTCATTTTAACCAATTTGCATCTGAATCGTGTGAAAACCAAGTTGATAGAAAAATGTTCCTTATGCCTTGACAATAAATTCAGTCTCATTTCACATCTTCTACACAATATCCCCTTCCCCCACCCACCATATCCCTCCTCTTGGGTATGTCCCACATGGTGTCTTACAATTGGGCCTTGGGAAGTTGAGAGTTACAGCCAAAAGCAGCAAGAAAATGCCATGAAACTGGCAGTGTGCGTTGTGGAAGGAGCCAGAGCATCTGCTTTCGAGTAGGGCTATGAAGCAGAGCCACAGGGGGAAGAAAGGCTATTAGGCCACCAGCAGCCAAGGGGGAAAAGCCACAGGAACCCAGATTAAAAGTCTGAAAAGACTTGGAACTCTGAATAAAGGATCAGTGGAAAGTGGTAGTAAAGCCAGGGTTGGCATATGGAACCACTTGAGGGGTGCTGATAGTCAACCCAATAAAATCCTACACAGAGCCTGCTGTAAGCATGGCTAGAATGAGTAAAGCCGGGGACTTAAAGCACCTGCCTGGGAACCATAGCAAGAACCAAGAGAGGGCCCAGAGTCCGCAGAGCAAACAGCATAAATTGCCTTGGATGCCAATTTATATAAGATATAGAGCTTCCTCTTCATGCCAAGCCATTTTCTGAAATGTCCTCTGATCCTTTCAATAGGTCATTTTCAGAGGTAAGCTCTGCCTGATTTCCTGTTTGAACTCAACATTCTCCCTACCCCTCACCCCCGTCATAAAGTACTTTTAATACAACTCACTAATCCTAAAAGCAACTTTGCCTTGTCCTATAATATTTGGCCCCACTCAGATTTCTCAATCCATATGTCTTATGAAATGAGAGCTTCCAAGACTCAGTAAATGCAAGTGAAATGGAGTCATTATTGGTTGTGCATGCTTTCTGCTTGGTGTTGGTTAAGTCACCTTTACTGGCCTATTGCTGGAGTATATATAGAGTGGCTAATGTTCTTGAAATCCTGGTTTCTGATAACTCTTACCCCTTCTTTTAGCTTCACTGACTGATTCTCTAATGCTGTAAACTGTTGGAGGAGAGGAAATTCTACAGTTCCTGATCTGTAGGATTACAAGGGTTCTTTCTGTCTCCACACCCACACTTGCAATGCTTCATTTATGTGATCTCAACTTCCCAATTCAACAAAATGTAACAAACAGTTTTTGTCTCAGAATCTTGTCCAGATTTGCATGACCCTTCTGTTCTGTCCCATTGTTTTAGGGGACTGTTTCCACAAGAATACAGAAAGATAGCAGTAGTAGTGGAAAGCAGCACTGTGGTCTTCTGAAAAGCAGCGCTCATGCAGAAGAGGAATGACGGCCTTGTGTTCTAGCTGTATATACAATGGATCTTTGGAAATGGGGCAAATATAGAGTATGATAGTAATGTCTTTCTAGCTGTGTTAAGGTAATTTCTGTTTTATGAAACAAAATATGGCTATGCTTTGAGTTGAAGGAAGTCTTTTTCCCCCCATGATAGTGTGTGTTTTTATTGCTTTCTATAAGTTAGAGGAGACCTGATTGAAGTTGTTATTCAGCTACTTTTCTAAAGTGGGTATCTCTGTGATATATATTTTAAATGTGTTGTCTCTTGTAATATGTTTAAAAACTTGAAGAGGCAGGCATGATTATCTTTGTAACTGTTTCAGGTGTCCCAGGGTCCATATTTACCTTTCTTTTGTTGACAGAATATTCTGATTTTCTTTGGTGACTAGCTTTCTCCCTTTGGATGTAGCCTCAGATTGGGCATAAGCCCTAATCAAAGGGTTCTGCCTTACCTGTAGTCAACAGATAGACCTGGAACTTAAGCTAGATCTATGCATTCTCCAGAACTTGCATCTTAAATGGGGTAATAGGAGGCTAGAAAACGCCACTGAAGCTGGTCCATTACTGCAGCAATGCCCTGCTGACACTCAATTGTTTCCTGTGATCTAGACCTCCAGTGCTGACCTAACACCTGTCATTGTTTGAGAGTGGTTCCCCAGCTCTCTCTTCAATTCTTTAAGACATAGGATTATTTTAATATAAGTAAATTTCTCAGGATGAAACCAGGACCCAGACCTGGCTGCCTTGTAATATACTTACTCACAGCCTTGGGAGTCCACCCTTTGCATCAGTGTGGCATGGATGTGAGACATGGACTCAAGGAGATTTTGGAGCTTTAAGATTTAATGACTACCCTGCTGGGTTTTGGATTTGCATGTGGGCACTAGCCCCTTTGTTTTCACTATTTCTCCCTTTTAGAATGGATGTATTTACCCAATGCTTGTACTCCCATTGTATCTTGGAAGTAACTAACTTGTTTTTTATTTTACAGGCATATAGACAGAAGGGACTTGTCTCAGATAAGACTTTGGACTATGGACTTTTGAGTTAATGCTGAAATGAGTTAAGAGTTGGGGGACTGTTGAGACAGGATGATTGTATTTTGCAATGTGAGAACAACATGAGATTTGGGAGGGGCCAGAGGCCGAATGGTACAGTTTGGATATGTGTCCCAGCCCAAATCTCAGGTTGAATTGTAATTCCCAGTGTTGGTGGAGGGGCCTGCTGGGAGGTGATGGGATCATGGGGGTGGATTTTCTCCTTGCTATTCTTGTGATAATGAGTGAGATCTGGTTGTTTAAAAGTGTAGCACTTCCCCCTTAACTCTCTTCTTCCTGCTCTAGACATGTAAAACGTGCCTGCTTCCCTTTCATCTTCTGCCATGATTGTAAGTTTCCTGAGGCCTCCCAGCCGTGCTTCCTGTACAGCCTGTGAAATCGTGAGCCAATTAAATCTCTTTTCTTTATAAATTACCCAATCTCAATAGTTATTTACAGCAATACAGGAACGGACTAATACAATACTATATCGGCACTCTTTTTTTTTTTTTTTTTTTTTTTTGAGATGGAGTCTCGCTCTGTCGCCCAGGCTGGAGTGCAGTGGCCCGATCTCAGCTCACTGCAAGCTCCGCCTCCCGGTTTCACGCCATTCTCCTGCCTCAGCCTCCCGAGTAGCTGGGACTACAGGCGCCCGCCACCTCGCCCGGCTGGTTTTTGTATTTTTAGTAGAGACGGGGTTTCACCGTGTTAGCCAGGATGGTCTCGATCTCCTGACCTCGTGATCCACCCGTCTCGGCCTCCCAAAGTGCTGGGATTACAGGCTTGAGCCACCGCGCCCGGCCTCGGCACTCTTATAGTAAGTTAGAAACTGGTGGCCAAAACTGTAGCTTCATTGCTTAGAAAATTGGGTTGCAATCTGACTAGTATTCGTAGAATATGTTTCAAAACACTTGAATCTGCATGTATCCTTTCAACTCCCTGATTAATACCTTAATGCCCAGAGGTTGGCTCTTTCTTTCTGATTTTGTCTTCTTATACCCCATCCTATAGATGAAGAAGTTAACTCAAAGAATTATTTGGTCACAAACCGAATGATATCATTGACACAATTAAATAATTTAGAAATGGCAACTATCCATTTCAGTAAAGCGGAAAGAGAATATATCATTCCATAATTTACTAGAAAGAAAAAATGTGTTTTCAATTTCTCTGGTATTGTTTAAATTGTGGGAAAAGGTGGGATAAATATTATCTAATTTTTTTCAGGAGACTTTGAGTCTTCCCATTAACTTTAACTAGAAATGTGAGATTATGGATAAATCATTCATTTCCTTCACAAAAATTGGTGCATAAGCAATTCCATTTCCTTTTAAAATTTCAAGGATTTATCAAAGTTATTGACAAATATATGACTTTTAAAAATGTGGAAGCTAAGAAATTTTCAAAGGGTACCTACAGTATGGAGAGCTCATATTTCATAATCCACACTATAGCAGCATTTGTCTCTGGTGATGAACAGCAATGCCTAAAATGAAGGGCAACATCTCAAATGAACACATATTTGAATGAGAAAACGTATTTTGGGCTTGTTATTTCCATTCAGTATTTGATTTGGCAATTTATTCACGAAATATTTGTTTTTCTTCCCTAAAAAGCAACACCTAATATTAGTTGCCTTGGGAGGCAAATCTCACAAAGAGTAACAATTTTGTGGCATAATAGGTAATTGCTATTGTGTTTAGTGCTTTGAAATGATTTTTTTCTATCCTTTTCTGAGAAACAATCTGTGTCACCATATGTAAGTAATTTAGGGATGATGATCTTAGTACTAATAATTTGTATTTTACTTTTGCATACATTATTACATTTGATCTTGATAGTAACTATGAAGGGTCTGCAAAGTAGATGGAAGTTATCTCCATTTTATACATGAAAAACTGAAGTTCAAAATAAAGTATCTTGTGCAATGGCACACATGTAGTAATAGAGACAGATCTCAAGCTCACCCTGACTATAACCCCAAGATTCTTTCCATAGCATCAGGGGTCAGCAAATGTTTTCTGTCAAGGGCCAGAGAGTAAATATTTTAAACTTTGAGATTCGTATGTTCTGTCACAACCACTTAAATCTGCCCTTGAACCTCAAAATTGGGCATAGGCAATATGTAAATTAATGAGCATAGCTATGTTCCAATAACACTCTATTTACAAGAATAGGCACAAGTTGCAGTTGACTGACTCCTGAACTGCATCCTAACTGCGCTTAAGTCTAGATTTAACTAACACGAATTGCTTATCGTATATGAAGCATTGTGTTGAATACTTTTGCTGTAAGTTAAATTCCTGTACTCTCTTGAATGACAAGGCACAGGAGAATTGTCACTAAGCAGAGAAAGGAATGTGGAGCCTCTCTTGGACCAGTGGCTGACCAGGCTTTCAGGAACCACCATTGTAACTGAACTATAAGAAGAAACCAGTGGTTCTTAGGTATGGGGAGAGGGGAGGGATAGCATTAGGAGATAAACCTAAAGTAAATGATGAGTTAGTGGGTGGGGCACACCAACATGGCACATGTATACATATGTAGCAAACCTGCACGTTGTGCACATGTACCCTAGAACTTAAAGTATAATTAAAAAAAAAAAGAGAGAGTGAGAGAGAGAAAAACCAGTGGTTCTTAAACTTTATGGAGTCACAGACCCTATGAGAATCTAATGATGATCATAGCCTCTCTCCCCAGAAAAAACATACTTAAACTTACGCTTCGTAAATGTTGTACACAAATTCTAGGAGGTCATGGCCTTAGCCTATTCAAAAGTATACTAGTTGTCAAAGGGCCCTGGTTTAAGAGTCACATTAAAAATTTCAGGTTTTTTGTTGTTACTGTTGGTGCTCAATTGTGGTTGTACTCCAGTGAATAGTTTTTGTGAACAGATAAATTATTTTACATTAATCTATTTTAATTATCTATTCCCACAGTTCAAGGAGAAGTTGGTGATGGTGGTTAATCTTTCACAACAAATGTGTAGACTACAGATCTTGATAACTTTGTATTCAAAGTTCCTCATACTTGTAGTGATTTTTCTTCCTGTCTGTGATTGTGACTAAAAATAATTCTCTGCAGCCTTGTGCACACACCCCGCATTGTATGCCTGGCAAGGATTTCCTTTGGCTTGTTACTAAGACCATTAATTATAGATAATAATAATGAGGGCAATAGTGATGAAGATGATAATGTGGTTGTGATGTTGAAGGACCCTAGAGTCAAACGGAGTTCAAATCTTAGTACTCCCACTATGTGAATTTGGGCAAATCAGATAAACACTTTGAACCTCAGTTTCTTCCTCTGTTAAGTAAGGATAATAGCTGTGCTTACCATTTAACAGATTCTGCAGCAAGCACTTTTAAAATTATCTCCTGCAATCATCACAACTACTATTTAGGGGTTATCCTGATTACATAAATGAAGAAACGAAGGCACAGAATATTACATTACTGTCCAAGGTCACATAACTACCAACAGGTAGAGTTAGTCCTTGAACCCAGGTAGTTTAGAACAAAGTCTCTGCTCTTCATCATCATACTTCAATAACTCACTGACTATTTTTTGTTGTGAAGATTAATTAAATAGTATATGTAAATATGTATCACAATACCTGATACAAACTAAGACATACTGTTTCCACAGAGATATTTGCAGTTTGTATCTACTGACTTGGTCTTCCCAGGAGTTCTGTTTGGCAGAATAACCTATTTCAAGTTGCTAAGTTTCAGATTAACCTGGCAACTGTCTATAAGTTTTCCAGGACACAGGCTTAGTTCACATCATTTGAAGACTAAAATAATCAGCGGCATTTTTAGCATAAAAGCATAATTTCAAAGGATTCAGAACAACAACCACAAGAAACATGTGTAACAAATAAAGGAGACTCCCAGGGGAGAGTCTCGGTTCTGAGTGACTCATATTGGATAGGATTGTTTCTGCAGTTTGCTGATTGCCAAAGAGCAGCCAGCCCATTATGAAAGGTGGGCACAAGAGGCATTTTAGCAGACCCATGTTAACTATGAAGCCTATTGATTCCCTGCCCAGTGAGTCATTATGCTCAGCATTTAAGGTGGGCAGAAATCCTATGGAATAGCAATGCCACTGTGGAAATTAAAACAAATGAGCATGTTTCTCCCTGGTTATTGGTTTAAAGGTGGTCTATTGTATGTTTTGTTTCTTTGATCTCTTTTACAGCAATCCTCTATTTCAAATATTAGCTTTTGTTAATGTCTAGTAACTGACAAAAATAATCCAAAATCAAAAACGAACAACTGAGGCCAGTGTTGTAAGTGAAAAGAAAAATGATCAGATTTAGTATCTTCAATATTCTACAAGGGTGCTATTTCCAAACCAGCCTCATAATCTCATGGTCGATCAAACACATACTGTAAATTTATTACTGGCTCTACTGAAGTTCTAACTGTGGTTCAACCCCTCACATATTGATGCTGCCTTCTGGCAAAGAAAAGAGAGTCAAATTCCGTGAGACGCAGACAAAGGGCCAAAAGTTTGGATGAATTGTAGAGTGGATCAAAACACTAAAATAATTATAGATTGCCAAAAAATGTCTTGGCGAGTGCTTCCAAGCCACGCATGGCTGAATGAGTGAAATAATTCCCATTTGTGCCTCAGACCTCAGTCTAAACATCAGTTCGTCACCCCTCTATGTAGACTGGGCCCCTTGGTATACTTTACCATTCTGTACTTGTTATTCATGGCATTTATCACAGTTTGCAAGCATGCATTTGTCAAAATGATTGTTTGTTAATATCTGTCTTTCCTTCTAAACCAGGAGTTGGTAAAATGTGACCCATGGGTCAAATCAGGCCTGCCACTTGTTTTTATATGGCCTGCAAACTAAGAATGATTTTTACAAAAGTAAATGGTTGAAAAAAATCAAAAGAATGGCGTTTTGTAGCAAATAAAAATTATATGAAATTCAAAAAAGAATGGCATTTTGTAGCAAATAAAAATTATATGAAATTCAAATTTCAGTGCCTATAAATAAAGTTTAATTAGAACACGGCTGCACTCACCCACTTATGTATTGTCTGTGGCTACTCGTGTGCTACCATGACAGAGTTGAGTATCTGCAACAGAGACAATGTAGCTTCAAAACCAAAAGTATCTACTATCTGCCTCTTTATTAAAAAAAAAAAAAAAAAAAAAATGTGGAAGCTAAGAAATTTTCAAAGGGTACCTACAGTATGGAGAGCTCATATTTCATAATCCACACTATAGCAGCATTTGTCTCTGGTGACCTGGCCAAGATGGTGAAATGCCATCTCTACTAAAAATACAAAAATTAGCTGGGCATGGTGGCGAGCACCTGTAATCCCAGCTACTCGGGAGGCTGAGGCAGGAGAATCACTTGAACCTGGGGGGCGGAGTTTGCAGTGAGCCGAGATCGCACCACTGCACTCTAGCCTGGGCAACAGAGCGAGACTCTGTCTCAAACAACAACAACAACAACAACAAAAAGTTTGCCAATCTCTATTCTAGACTTTAAAATTCCATGAGGATATGAGCTTGTCTTGTTTAACACTATATATTCATATACTCCAAACTCGTAGCACAATGCCTGCAACAAAAAAGTTGCTCAATAAATTTGTTAAATGAAGGAGTCGTGACAAAAGAAATAAATAGCATTGATTCCAGTCTTGGGTTGTAATCAAAATTAAGTTTGAGGGTCCTCTAAAAGGATCAGATCCTTAGAATTTTTGTCCAATTCCCAGCAGGACAAGAGGACCAGGAAGCTTTTCTTGTGGGGCGGGGGTGGGGATAATCAGGAGGAGAAAACAACTTCCCAAGTCACACCATAACTGTAGTCATGGCTGTAACCATAGCATCTTCCCACCCAAGATAACAGTACCAAATTTCACCATTAGAGTTGCTCTGAAGTAGTACCTAACACTGTCACCATTCTTCCCTCCTGAATTTCTGAGACAAATGGGAAAGGAGAAGGGTGTGCGTGTGTGTGTGTGTGTGTGACAGAGAGAGAGAGAGAGAGTCATAGACAGAGACAAAGAGAGAGAAGATGGAGTATGACAAGAAGATAAGTGTGAGTAAAGTGTTTCAGGAAATTTTGTAGAATTTGTAGATTAGATTCAGGGCTCCAGGGTTTCCAAAATCTGCAAGAGTGGAAAGGAGATAAGTGATTGTAAAACTCATGTCTTCTTCGTACCTCTTAAAGTCAGAGACAGTTATGAAGTAAATAAGGGTATAAGAGCAAAAAGACCACAGGTGCAAAATTACTAAGAATGGTTTTCTTTTCTTTTTCTTTTTCTTTTTCTGTCCCTTCCCTCCCCTCCCCTCCCCTCCTTTCCCTTTTCTTTTGCTTTTTCTTTTCTCTTCTCTTCTTTTCTTTTTTGAGAGAAGGTGTCACTCTGTCACCCAGGCTGGGAAAGCAACGGTAAAATCACAGCTCACTGCAGCCTTGACATCCTGAGCTCAAACTATTTTTCCACCTCAGCCTCTTGAGAAGCTGGGACTACAGGCATGTATACCACCACACCTGGTTAATTTTTTATTATTATTATTATTTGTAGAGACAGGGTCTCACTATGTTGTCCAGGTTGGTCTTGAACTCCTGGGCTCAAGTGATTCTCCCACCTCAACCTCCCAAGGTGCTGGGATTATAAGCGTGAACCACCGCACCCAGCCTCTAACAATGGTTTTCATTCAGTGATCTGTGATGCTATTTCCCTCAAATTGAGCTCCAGTTCTTATTTGTTCTTCAGTCAGGAACAATGGCCTGCCAAACTTTTGTCAGTTATTTTGTTGTTGAGGAATTGTTCCTAAAGATGAGAAAGTAGAAAGTGATTCTTCCTCCTGAAAGTGAACTCCTCTCTTACATACATTGTTAGCCTCTCTGCAAAAATAAATGCTCACATTGTTTTTGCTTCAGAAAACTTCAGAAAGAAACTGTGGTTCTTCTATTCTTTTTTTTTTTATCACAAGATCTATCTTATAACATGAATCAGATTCTCTGTTCGTTTTGAGCATTTTTAAGTTACTGTAAAATTCACTCAAGGAGGTTAATCAAAGACTAGTTTTAAAAATAAGCATATGACTCATGGGCACAATGGCTTATGCCTGTAATCTCAACATGAGGGCCACTTGAGGCCAGGAGTTCCAGACCAGCCTGAGAAACATAGTGAGACCCCCCCACCCCACGATCTCTACAAAATTTTTTTAAAGAAAATAAATAATTAAATCTATGATTCAGTAAGGCCAGAAGTAAATACTTTTAAAAAAAAAGGTAAAATAATTAAAAAGTAGAAAAATAAACATAAACAAGTTAAATTTTTAAGAAGTCATTTAATCCCCTTTGAATACAGATATTTCTATTTCTATAGAACACATTGTTGCCTCTTTTTAAGTAATTTATTCACTTACATTCTTAATCACTGAAGCTAAACTGCAAAAGAAAACCAATAAATTAGATCCATAAATCTCGTGAAAGATAATGTGATGTTTCCTGAAAACCTGAATTTAGAATATTTTCATAGTGATAGAAACATTGTGAGCTCTTGCTCTGAAATACTTTCTGAGATGATGGAGCACAAAAGCAAAAGGCATCCTTTATGACTTAAAGTAAGTGAAGTATACTTTGGCAACATTGGTACATTGTTTGAGTCTGGCAAGTTGGATCTCACCTGTCCTTATAAAAGATAAAACTGCAGTTCAGAGAGGACAAAGCAACTTGCTCAAGGTCAAAAGCAGTTAGATCAAGCTAAGGGTCAAACACATATCTCTCTAATGCCAAAACTCACCATGTCATTATAGCATTCTACCCCTGGCTTATACTGTTTATTGCAAATTAACTTTAAACGGTTGTTTTCATTTGATTGTATTTTAATCCACATTATGATATAGGTGACGAAAAGTGCCTGAAATTGGTTTTGGAAATACATACAGAAAAATTTACATGAGAAACAAATTTTGGGAGAAGGCATGAAAATATAGTTAACAGCATAGGTTGGAGTCAGGTAGAGCTGCATTCATTCCAGGCCATGCCACTTATTATATCAATAATATAAATTATATTAATAATATTATATCAAGTCTTTCACAAAAAAAGTGAAGAAATGTCAGACTAAAATTTTGGAGAAGATGAAAATCCAAAGAGGTAAACCTAAGAGGTGGTTTTTTTTCCCCCTATGGGGATTTATGGATTAAGAAAAAACAAAGTATGAGGTAGGTAGATCACCCGAGGCCAGGAGTTTGAGACCAGCCTGATTAACATGGTGAAACCCCATCTCTACAAAAAATACAAAAATTAGCGATGCATGGTAACACGTACCTATAATTGCAGCTATTAGGGAAGCTGAGACAGGAGAATCATTTGAACCTGGGAGGCTAAGGCTACAGTGAACCAAGATCTCGTCACTGTACTCCAGCTTGGGTGACAGAGTGAGAATTCATCTCAAAAGACAAAAAGAAAAGACAAAGTAGCAGACATGCAGGATGAACAAGTCTAGAGATCTAATGTACAACATGAGGGCTATAGTTAATAAAACTGTATTGTATTCGGGATTTTTGTTAAATATGAAGATTTTAACTGCTCTTGTCATAAAATGTAACAGTATTAGATAATAGGTATATTAATCTGCTCCACTGTGGTAACCATTTTACTATCTATGTGTGTTCCATACCATCATGCTATAAACCTCAAATATACACAATACAGTTTATTTTTAAAAAATAAAAGTCATCTGAAAGTCCAAGCTGAGGTTTATTTAGTCTCATGGAAGTAGCTCAAATCCAGGACCTACCAAGGGTGGGAATCCTGATAAACCCCATCAATTTACAATGAAATGCTGAAAGAGTACATCTTTAGCATAAGGGTGAGTCAGAAATAAACTAGTTCTATGACAGCCTATGGGCAGGTTTCAAAAAATGAGAAAATCCTAAATTCTTAAACTGGATTACAGTGATCCCAAATGGAAAATGTCTCTAGATACCTGTCAGGAATACATAAAAATTTCTTCTGGAGAAGGATAACATCTTGGTCCAAACCTGCTTCTACTTATAATTTTTCAAATATAACATCCAGCATATAGTGATAACTTGTCACATGAAAAAAGCAAACACTGAGAGCAGGAATCAACAGAAAAAATAAGCAACAGAAAGAGACCTATGGTAACCCCTAATTTTGAATTATCAGACACAGACCATAAGGCTATGCTTATTATAAACCTAAGGCCACAGACTATGCTTGTTATGAAATAAAGTTCAAATGAGAATTTCAGCATCTAGCTAGAAACCGTAGTGTTATAACAATTTTTTAAATAATCAAGCCAAGTACAGTAGCTCATGTCTGTAATCCCAGCAATTTGGGAGGCTGAAGCAGGCAGATTACCTGAGGTCAGGCATTTGAGAACAGCCTGGCCAACATGGTGAAACCCTGTCTCTACTGAAAATACAAAACAAAATCAGCGCCAGGCATGGTGGCACATGCCTGTAGTCCCAGCTACATAGGAGGCTGAGGCAGGAGAATCACTTGAATCTGAGAGGCGGAGGCAGCAGTGAGCCAAGATCTCACCACTGAACTCCAGCTTGGGTAACAGGGCAAGACTCCGTCTAAAAAAAAAA
>NW_012114710.1:5017393-5036541 GCF_000951035.1 Colobus angolensis palliatus
AAAAGAATCAAACAGAAAATAAATCAATAAATGTGCTTTATAGCAGATAAGAAACAATTGGACCAGGCATTGTGGCTCATGCCTGTAATCCCAGCACTTTGGGAGGCCCAGGCAGACAGATCACCTGAGGACAAGAGTTCAAGACCTGCCTGGCCTACATGGGGAAATTCCCATCTCTACTAAAACTACAAACATTAGCCAAGTGTGCTGGCACACACCTATAATCCCAGCTCCTTGGGAGGCTGAGACAGGAGAATTGCTTGAACCCAGGAGGCAGAGGTTGCAGTGAGCCGAGATTGCACCACTTCACTCCAAATGGGGTGACAGAGCAAGACTCCGTCTCAAAAAAAAAAAAAAAAGAAACAACTGAAGAGAAAATTGGTAAAATAAAATGTAAGAAGAAATTATTCAAAATGAAGTATGAAAAGTCTAACAGTGGGAAACTATTGATGAGGGAATGCAGAAAAATAATGCCATCAAAGGTCTAACGCATCTTAGTTGGAGTCCCAAAAGAAAATAAAGAAGCTTAACACATGTTTAGTTGGAGTCCCCCCAAAAATGGAGAGAAAATTTTAAGAGCAATAATTGTAAAAGTAATGGTTGAGGATTTTCTAAGACCAATGAGAGAAATTAAGCCATAGACTCAAGATGGCCAACAAATCTTAAGTAGAATAAACAAGAAGAAATCCACAGTTAAGCACATGTAAAATTAAGGAAAGAAGAAATGTGAGAGGGAAAAAACAAAATGAGAAAAAAAAAGAACAAGAGAAAAAATAAAAGCAAAAGAAAGGAAGAAGCTAAAAACAGAGAACAACTTTTTTTTTTTTTAAATTATACTTTAAGTTTTGGGATACATGTGCAGAACATACAGGTTTGTTACATAAGTATACACATGCCATGGTGGTTTGCTGCACCCATCAACCCATCATCTATATTCGGTATTTCTCCTAATGCTATCCCTCCCCTAGGCCCCCACCCCCGAAAGGCCCCAGTGTGTGATGTTCCCTTCCTGTGCCCACATGTTCTCATTGTTCAATTCCCACTTACGAATGAGAACATGTAGTGTTTGGTTTTCTGTTCCTGTGTTAGTTTGCTGAGAATGATGGCTTCTAGCTTCATCCATGTCCCTGCAAAGGACATGAACTCTTTCTTTTTTATGGCTACATAGTATTCCATGGTGGATATGTGCCACATTTTCTTTATCCAGTCTATCATTGGTGGGCATTTGGGTTGGTTCCAAGTCTTTGCTATTGTGAACAGTGCTGCAGTAAACATACGTGAGCATGTGTTTTGTAGCAGAATGATTTATAATCCTTTGGGTATATACCCAGTAATGGGATCGCTGAGTCAAATGATATTTCTAGTTCTAGATCCTTGATGAATTGCCACACTGTCTTCCACAATGGCTGAACTAATTTGCACTCCCACCAACAGTGTAAAAGCATTCCTATTTGTCCACATCCTTTCCAGCATCTATTGTTTCCTGACTTTTTAACGATTGCCATTCTAACTGGTGTGAGATGGTATCTCATCGTGGTGTCTGTTCATATCCTTCATCCACTTTTTGATGGGGTTTTTTTCTTGTAAATTTGTTTAAGTTCCTTGTAGATTCTAGATATTAACCCTTTGACAGATGGATAGATTGCAAAACTTTTGTCCCATTCTTTAAATTGCCTGTTCACTCTGACGATAATTTCTTTTGCTGTACAGAGGTTCTTTAGTTTAATTAGATCCCATATGTCAATTTTGGCTTTTGTTGCCATTGCTTTTGGTGTTTTAGTCATGAAGTTTTTGCCCATGCCTATGTCCTGAACGGTATTGCCTAGGCTTTCTTCTAGGGTTTTTATGGTTTTAGGTCTTACGTTTAAATCTTTAATCCATCCTGAGTTAATTTTTGTATAAGGTGTAGGAAGGGGTCTAGTTTCAGTTTTCTGCATATGGGTAGCTGCTTTCCCCAACACCATTTATTAAATAGGGAATCCTTTCCCCATTGCTTGTTTTTGTCAGGCTTGTCAAAGATCAGATGATTGTAGATGTGCAGTGTTATTTCTGAGGCCTAATAGAGAACAATTTTTAAAGCAGCCACAGAGAAAGAACAGATTAAAATCAAAAGAAAACAGTTAGATTGAGAATTGATTCTCAACAGCAACAGAAAGATGAGAAATATATTCAATGGGCTTAAAGAAAATAAGTTTCAATCTAGAATTCTATATTCTTCAAGAGCAGAGGTCAAATAAATTTTCTCACCAAAACAAAACAAATACCAGATATATTTTGCCACCAGCAGATCTATATGAAATATACATTTTTTTCTAACATCCTCATGGACACCAGGGAAGCAGATCTATATTTTTAAAAAATTCTAAAGAATATTCTTTAGGCAGAAGGAAAATTATCCTAGAGAAAAGTGACAGTTGCAAAATGAATGAAAATAATAAATACGTGGATCAATCTAAGTGAATATTGATTATATAAAACAATAGTAATGTCTTGTGGGATTTTGTGTTAACTCATGCACCACGTAAAAATATTTTGCTCAATAATCAACTGCATATACAACAATGGTCCCATAATGTTATAATACCATATTTTTACTGTATGTTTTCTCTGTTTAGATATATTTAGATACCCAAATATATAGCATTGTGTTACATTTACCTACAATATTTAGTGCAGTAACCTGCCATATAGGTTTTTAGCCCAGGAGCAATAGGCTGTAGCACATAGCCTAGGTATGCAGCAGGCTACACCAAGTTAGTGTAAGTACATTCTGTGATACTTACATAATGACCAAAATAACCTAACAATGTGTTTCTCAGCAGGTATCTCTGTCTTTTCGTGATGCATGACTGTATATACATGTGCATGTATATGTATATATGATATGTAAATACATATATGTGTGTGTTTATATGTATACATATATTTACAAATGTATATGTATGTATACATGCAATAATCTTGCATTTTCTACCTATGATGGGTTCATTGGGACATAACCCCATCGGGGCATCTGTATATATATACATAGGTAGAAAATATTGCAAGTTGAAAATGCATTTAATACCCTGGTAAACCCATGATAAAGTCGAAAACTCGTAAGTTGATTTGTTGTTAAGTTGAGCCATTGTAAGTCAAGGACTCTATGATGAGAGAGAGAATATTATTAAAATTTTCAAAAACAATAGAGTATAAAAGAACTTAAAAAGTTTTCTAAAGTACTTGCTTTGTTTGTGAAGAAGGCAAAAATATCAATAAGTCAAGGATGAATGTGTAATTTCCAGAGAAATCATTTGTAACACTATAAATGGAGTATATAAATTACCAACTAATAGCGAGAAAAATTGGAAAAACAATGCACATAATTTAAGGACGTTATCAATCAAGGCAGCGTAACTGCTGTAACAAACCACTTCAAAATCTCAGTAGCTTAACACCGTAGAAGTTTATTGCTCGCTGATGATATAGTCCAATGGAGTTGACAGAGTTGGGAGTGGAAATGTTGGTTGCTGCTCCTCACATTCATGAAAGGCGGCAGATTGTCTCCTTCTAATAGCTCTGCTGTCTTCAGCTTGTGGTCTCCAATGTCACTACAGAAGCAGGAAACAGAATGGATGAGGGAGCCAGGAGACTTTTACAGATCAGCTTTGAAAGTGCTGGATGTCACTTATCCTCATATTTCATTAGCCAGAAGCCAGTCCCAGATCCCTATCCTAACCAAAAGGATGCTGGCAAAAATAGCTTAGCTGTGTTACCAGAAAAAATGTGAAATTATTTTAATAGTGCATGATATTGTCTTTGCTGCAAAGGAATAGGTGATTGGAGAATGGTGGTTAGGAAAAGTTCATAATTTGAATTTAAATACTTTAATTTTGCAAATGCAGTCACCACTTTCTAGATTATGTTTTTACCTTCTTTCTGGAAACATACAAGACAAAAGTAAAATTTCAGTGACACTGATTTTATAGTGTTACTTTGATTATTGTCAGATAAAAATGCATGTGAATATGGAAAAGTGAAGTTATTTAGTGACCAGGATTCTAGCCTAGCACCTCACTTACTATTTAACCTTGAAAACATCCCTTTCTTTCTTTCTTTTCTTTTTTAAACTAAACCTAAGAGGCTTTTTTTCATCTGTAAGAAAATCATAGTAATGCTTGCTTTTTCTCCTTTCAACACTATCAGGCTCAGATGAAATATATAAAGTGGAAGCATCTTAAAATTCTGAAGTGCTACTCAAACGTAAGCTATTATTATCGTATTCTCAATCTTATTCAAAGCCATTTGCTTTTGAATTGCCCTATATAGACTCATTATAGGACACAGATTTGGGGAACATTTTAGGGATTATTTAGTGCAAACTTTGCAGATGCAAAAATTAAGAGCCTAAGAGATGAAGTGACTTGACTGAGGTCACACTGTTGGCCAATGACAGTCAAATCTTGAAGACCATTGATTAAGTTTCAGTGGTTTCCAAATAGAGAAATGGTATGCTTGTGGCATAAGACTCACTGGGAAGGGTGTCAAAAATACAAAGTTTCAAGATTCAATTCATGCAGATTTTGATTTAATAAATCTGAAAACAGGCCAGTAAATCTGTATTTTTAAAGTAAATCAATTGCCGTCATAACTTGTTAGTGGCTCAAAAGGGAGTTAAATTGTGGGTTATTTTAGCTACTCTGAAAAGTGAGTAGTATTCTGAATACTAGAGATAGCATTCTTAATTTTCGTTTTCCTTTAAAAGACAACTCCTTGTACTTCTGAGAGGAGCAGCAGGCCAGCCCTCTACTCATCTTTCACCCAACAGCTTAATGACAGTCAGCACATATTTAGCCAATGACAGATTATGTGTGAAATCTGTAATTAGGCAGCTAATCATTTTTTTAAAAATATATTTCCAAGTGCTAATATGTACATTTTCAAGAGTCTAAATGCTAGGTAACATCCTGAATATGTTTGAGTCTCAGCTTTTTTCTCCTAAGGGCACTTTATTTTTTAATTTAATTAATTTATTTACTTATTTATTTTGAGATGGAGTTGTGCTCTGTCACCCAGGCTGGATTGCAGTGGTGTAATCTTGGCTCAGTGCAAACTCTGCCTTCTGGGTTCAAGTGATTCTCGTGGCTCAGCCTCCCAAGTAGCTGGGACTACAGGTGAGCGCTACCACACTAGAAAGGGCACTTTAACTAGAACAGTAATAGCGCATAAAATGAAAATACTTGTTACTTTAGGGACAATAACATTGTAGTGACTAAAAAGGACAAAACAGAAAATCCAATTGTATTTAAAGCATACACATACGTAGGATGTACATCCTTTGTGTTAATCACCCATATCTGATACCTAATTTATACAGTTTAGTAGTTAGAACATCTCTATGGGCCTAAGTCTTACTGTTGTGAATGAATGAGCCTGTCCCAGGCCATAATGGGATCCAGACCCTCCCACTTGTCTTAGGCAGTTAGGGAGAACAAAGAGAGGTGATTAAGAAAATCAGAAAGACTTCCTTTAGAGGGAAAGTCTGTGTTTTGAAGGGTATGTTCTTTTTACTGAAAGGAAGGCTGAGTTGAAACATCTTCACCTTAGTGGAATGAAACACTTTCACTTTGGGGAAGTGTAGTGACTGGGTGACTACAGATCTCTAGAGACAGTACTCATGTTTGCATTATACCCTGCCAGTTTTTCCTAAAACCTCAGAAACCATTGCACCTTTTCTTCTTTTTTATTTTTGTTTGAGAGTAGGAGTAATTTTGAAAACTCGCAATTCGGGAATCTTCTTCCATAAGAAGGTTCTGAGAAAAAGGAGGTTGTTCCCTCATTGGAACAACCGTGAGTTTTTCTCTGCCCAGGTTAGCAGCCACTAGTTAACATTTTACCAGCATTCTGCCAACTCCTTTTTTAAAAGTGTTATTATCAAAATGATATTGTTAAAATGATCATACTACTCAAAGCAATCTACAGATTTAATGCAATCTCTTGAAATACCAATGATATTCTTCACAGAAATAGACAAAAAAAAAGCCTAAAATTTGTATAGAATCACAAAAGAGCCTAAATAGTCAAAGCAATCTGAGAAAAAAAGAATAAAGCTGGAGGCATCACACTACCTGATTTTAAAATATCCTACAAAGCTACCATAACCAAAACAACATGTGACTGGTATAAAAACAGACACATGGACAAATGGAACAGAATATAGAAAGCTGAGATAAGTTCATATATTTATAGTCAAGTGATCTTTGACAAAATTATCAAGAATATATGCTGGGGAAAGGATACCCTCTTCAGTAAATGGTGCTGGCAAAACTAAATATTCATGTTCAGAAGAACAAGCCAGACGCCCATCTCTTACCATAAACAGAAATCAAGTCAAAATGAGGTCAACACTTAAACCTAAGACCCAAAAGTGTACTTCTACTAGAAGAAAACACAGAGTAGATGCTACAGGACATTGGTCTAGGCACAGACTTCATGGCTAAGACCTCAAAAGCACAGGCAATAGAGTCAAAAAATAGATAAACGTGACTATATTAAACCAAAAAGCTTCTGCACAGCAAACAATCAAAAGTGAAGAGACAACCTGTTAAATAGGAGAAAATATTTTCAGAGTATTCAGTCTATAAAAGATGAATATTCAGAATATAGGAGACTTGAACAACTCAATAGCAAAAGAAATAAATAATCACTTTTAGTAAGTGGGCAAAAGATTTGAACAGACATTTCTCAAAAGAGGACAAATAGGCAACAGGTATGTAAAAAAACACTCAACATCAGTAATCATCAGAAAAATGCAAATTAAAACCATAATGAAACATAATCTCACCCTAATTAAAATACTATTGTCAAAAAGACAAAAAATAGGCCAGGCTCAGAGCCTCACGCCTGTAATCCCAGCACTTCAGGAGGCCAGGGCAGGTGGATCAGTTGAGGTCACAAGTTGGAGACCAGCATGGCCAACACAGTGAAATGCTATCTCTACTAAAAATACAAAAAGTAGCTGGGTGTGGTGACACACACCTGTAATCCCAGGTACTAGGGAGGCTGAGGCAGGAGAATCTCCTGAACCCAGGAGGCAGAGGTTGCAGTGAGCCAAGATCAATTGTGCCACTGCCCTCCAGCCTGGGTGAGAGCAAGATCTCATCTTAAAAAAAAAAAAAAGAAAAAGAAAAAGACAAGAAATAACAAATGCTGGCAAGGATGCAGAGAAAAGGGAACTCTTATACACTGGTGGTAAGATTGTAAATTAGTACAGCCATTACGGAAAACAGTATGAAGGTTTCTCAAAAAGCTAAAAATAGAATTACCTATGATCCAGCAATCCCACTTCTGGGAATTTATCCGAAGGAAAGGAAACCATTATATTAAAAAGACACCTGCACCTCCATGTTAACTACAACACTATTCAATATAGCTAAAATATGGAATCAACTTAAGTGTCCATCAAGGAATGAATAAAGAAAATGTGAGGTATATGCACAATGGAATACTATTCAGTCATAAATAAGAATGAAATCCTGTCATTCGCAGCAACATGTTTGGACTGGAGGTCATTATGTTAAGCGAAATAAGCCAGGAACAGAAAGGCAGATACCGCGTGTCCTCACTCATATTTGAAATCTTATGGAGGTAGAAAGTAGAATGATAGTTACCAGGGACTGGGAGGGAGAGACGGGTAAAGAAAGGTTGGTTAGCAGGTACGAAGATAGAGTTAGAAGAAATAAGTTCTAGTGTTTGCTAGCATAGTAGGGTGACGGGTGACTATAGTTAACAACAATATATTGTATGTTTCAAAAATAGCTAGAAGAGAAGATTTGAAATGTTCCTAACACAAAGAAATGATAACTGCCAAGGTGATGGAGAGCCTAAACACCCTGATTTGATCAGTACACATTCTATGCATGTATCAAAATATCAAATGTATGCCATAAATATGTGCAAATATTATATATCAATAAACAAAACCCTCTTAATTCAAGGGTCCCCTTCCTTAGGAAGGCCCTGAGAAAAAGGAGATACTTCTTCTCTCCTTGGAGCAACGTTGAGTTTTTCTCCGTCCAAATTAGCAGCCAACAGTTACTTGTTTTACTAGCATTCTGCCAGCTCTCTTTTGAGAACTGGAGGCAGCTTCTGAGGTTCCAGGTTTTGAGATTTGTGGCCCCATAGAGAGAAGTCGAATTTCAGAGGCCTGCCATGGTGTTTGCCATTTGATTCCAGAAGGGCTTGCTCTTAGAATTAGGTATCAGTGAAACTGAGCTCTTTAGTTTTCCTCTACCCTTGGACTTGACCTGAGAAGTTTAGGAAAAGAGAAACAAGATTTTCATATTGGTGTTTAAAAACCCCAGGCCCCAGAAACTTGAGCCGTGACTTCTGGAGAAGTAGGGGAAGCCGCAGCAAGTCCTTAGAGACAGGGCCAGACTTATCTTAACCCAGACCACCATGGTTCAAATCCTGCATCTGCCATTTATGAGCTGTGAAGCCTTAGGGAGGTTACTCCCAGCCTGGGCTTTGTTTTCTCGGGACATAATAGTATCGCTCTCACTATTGTTTTAGGAATGCATGAGGTAATGCTTGGAAAGTGATGCATAGAACAGAGCCCAGCACATGGTATGAACTATGGTGAGGGAGGGCTTTTACCACCTTGGCAAACATTTGTTTCCCCTCACCGAGGTATTGGAGTCAGGTTGTTGATTTCATGAGGCCAATATAACTTAAGCAAGAGATACTTAGGTAATAACCAGTGTGAATGAAAGAGGAACTGGTGTCTTCAAATGTTTTCTGAGTGAGTCTCAGAGACTTCTGCAGAATCTAAGAAGTAAGGAGCAAGATGACCCTCTCAGTTGGATTTTCAGTGATTGGTGAGATAGGGACTAGAGAGACAGGCATAATTTCACTTAAAGAAAATGGATACATGAAAGAAAATTTATATTCTATGTATTTATAGGTGTATGCATATGTTTAGGCATTTTAGGTATATACATGTGTAAAAATACATTGAAGTACATACATTTTTGCTTATGTGTTTCTGAATGTGGATATGTTCATGTGTGTTTCTCCATGAAAAAAACAATTCGAAGTGGCCATAAACCTATTATATAACTCTCAATTTTAACTCCTGTAACAGCCATTAGTTGTCTTATTTCCCAACTGTTAGCACAGTGATGTGTGTGTTATACGTGCCATTAAATTTTGGAGTAAATGGCTGAGAAAGTGAAAATTGTAATAAAAATGGGTCATATAAACTATGTATCATCTGCTACCTGTGCTTCATTCCCCCACTGTCTCCACTATGTTTTTTACATTTTCCATTTTAGAGTCAATAATAATAAAAACAATATCATATCTGTGGTTCATAGGAAGAAAAGAACCAGATTCCTGATACAGTACAAGCTGAAACAGAGCAAAAAAATTAAGCATAGGAAGGGAGGTGATGAGCACATTTCCCATCCTATCTACTGGGCAAGAAAGCCAAAGTGGAAAGTATTTAGATTTCCCTTCCCTAAGATGCAGCAGCAAATTATTTAAAAAGCCCACTATCCTTCACACTAAGACTGAATACCAGCTCACATCTACTTTCAAGACATATAAAACAAATGCTAATGAATGCTAGACTTCCTGTGAAGTAAGCACTTCCAGGTGAGAAAAATGGGAACTTAAAAGAAAGTTAAGTGGCTTAAGGCCACCCAGCTGACAAGTGGCAGCAAAGGAATTCAATTCCAGGTCTCATAGACCACAAAGCTTAAGATCCCTTCTCTTCCTTCCCCTCCCCTTCTCTTCCCTCCCCCTCTTCTTCCTTTCCTTCCCCTCCCCTCCTCTCCCCTCTTTTCTTCTCTTCTCTTCTCCCTCCTCCCCTCCCCTCCCCTCCCCTCTCTTCTCTTCTCTTCTCTTCTCTTCTCTTCTCTTCTCTTCTCTTCTCTTCTCTTCTCTTCTCTTCTCTTCTCTTCTCTTCTCTTCTCTTCTCTTCTCTTCGCTTCGCTTCTCTTCTCTTTGACAAGGTCTTGCTCTGTTGCCCAGGCTGGATTGTAGTGGTGTCATCGTAGCTCGCTGTAACCTAGAACTCCTGTGCTCAAGTGATCCTCCAGTCTTAGCCTCCCTGGTAGCTGGGATTACAGGCTTGTGACACCACGCCCAGCTGATCTTTTAATTTTTTGTAGAGATGAGGTCTTGTGATGTTGCCCATGCAAGTCATGATCTTTCTCCATACTGTACTGTCCTTACAGAGGTACTGAACACCAGGATAAAAACTGAAAAACCTTCATGTCATTATGAATGATGAGAAGAAACAAATCAACAAGCAAAACACTGGAAAACTTTCTAGCAAATATCTACAGTTTAAAACAATCCTAGTTTTTTCAAAAGCCCATTAGTGTTATTTTGTGTTGAAGAGAAGACCATTGTGTTTCATGAGGGGCTTCCTTCGAGGAAGGTTGTCCGCAGGACCTGGCTACTCTGACCACAGTTGACAGCTCATCAGAGATGAGTTCCCAACCCCAGGCTTCAGGCAATGAGATGGTCTGGTTCCAAAGTATAGATGGTGGTTGACTGATTCAGTCTCTCTGTCTTACTCTCTATTTGCATTTTATAATAATGTATGCCTGTTAGTAGAAAAACAGAAGTTGAAAAACACAGACATGAAGCCAGGTGTGGTGGAAGGTGCCTATAATCTCAGCTGCTCAAGAGGTTGAGGCGGGAGGATCAGTTGAGCTCAGGAGTTCAAGACCAGCCTGAGCAACATAGCTTATCTTTAAAAAATAAATAGATGGATAAATAAAAATAAAAAAGAAAGACACAGACATGACAATAAACATAAGCCATGAGTTATTAGAGATCACAGAACAGTCGAAGCAATGAGTGAGCAGATTTTGTAAAATAGAGAGGACCAAGAAGTGAGTCGACAGTGGAAGGAGCAGGTGCAGAGACATGGAGAGCACTGGTGGCAATAAGTCTGGGACATTCAGGCCCAAAGCCAGTGGGGCATTAAGGTAGGCTGCTGAAGAAGGACGAGAAGGGATAATAGGGTCACTGCTATTGTGGTCTCTCCAGTGAGGCCTGGGTGTATGCTGGTGGTTTCCTGCCTTCTGCATTTCCTCTATAGCCTTACAGCCAACTCCGTGAACTAAGTGAGATAACCTGAGTGCATCTCTTTGCACCTTGATCAAGCTTAATACATTGGCTTACAATTTTATACAAAAGGCTTAAAATGTCTAATTGACAATTTACTGTCACTCATGAGGTACATCTAAAGACAACTGCTTGAGCTTCTTCTATCTTTAGATAATTCTCTGGCAAAAGTGGGTTTCAAAACCAAAAAATTTGAAACTACATTAACATAGACAAAAAGGGCTTTAATTGGGTAACTATCAGATTCCACTATCTAAATGAATTTTCCACTCTATTAAAATAACAATGACTTAAACTTCAAAGCAAACTCAGCCTGGTTGTTTACCCTGCCACTCTAAGTACTTCTGTAAGATATCTAGATCTTTTGTCAGACATTTGTTACTGAGCTTAATTTCTCTTTGTTCCTTTTAAAAGTCTTGATTCAGGCCGGGCGCGGTGGCTCAAGCCTATAATGCCAGCACTTTGGGAGGCTGAGACGGGCAGATCGCGAGGTCAGGAGATCGAGACCATCCTGACTAACACGGTGAAACCCCGTCTCTACTAAAAAATACAAAAAACTAGCCGGGCGAGGTGGCGGCGCCTATGGTCCCAGCTGCTCAGGAGGTTGAGGCAGGAGAATGGCGTAAACCCGGGAGGCGGAGCTTGCAGTGAGCTGAGATCCCGCCACGGCCACTACACTCCAGCCTGGGCGACAGAGCGGGACTCCGTCAAAAAAAAAAAAAAAAAAAAAAAAGCCTTGATTCAGAAAGAACAGGAACGCTTTGAATTTGCTTTCTAATGCAATTCTATTTTATACCTGTGTGAAGCAATGTCTAATTCTGAATGTGTACAAATAGATGGAACCCACAAGTGAAAGTGAAGATGTTAAGAAGAGGTTGGAGGAAATTAAAATACCAAAAGCTCGAAGGGAATTGTGGAATATTTATGAAAATATGTGGTGCATTTTGAAATGCAGGTGTCTATGGAACTGGAAATGTAATCATAGGAAGGAAAACTGTCTTTAATAAATCTTCTTAATTAAAAACTATTGTTCAGAAAAAATATAAATCCACCTTCAATATTAGAAACAGTAGCAAGAGGTGAGAAAAGTATGGATTCAATCAGATTGCAGTAAAGAATTGTTATTAAGAGTTCCTGGTTACAACACTTTTTTTTTTAAGCTAAAGAAGTAGCATTTTTGGTAGACTGAACATAAATTGTTTGCTATTATGGTACCCAATGAGGTGAAAACAATGGAAGGTTGTAGCACAAAAATATATCCAATTATTGATAGGGAGAGAGAGTATGTTAGAATTATTGTCAAATTACATGCACTTAATTTTTTTCAGTTGCAAGGGACTTGAATGGGTGCTTCTTCTGCTCAAAAGATTCAAAATCAATTACAAGAAATAAACCTGGCCTAGTCTTCCTCTCAGTATTCAAGTCTCCTATAAGACCCAAACAGAATGCTTAAAAGTGAAAATGTATATGTGATTGCCTTTATGAAAAATATATAAATTTCTCTTTTCTTCTCAGTCTTCAGTTGTCATTAAACTTTAAAAGCACTAGGTCTTTCAGTTAAACCAGTGCACTATGCATAATTGTCATAACATGTCAATAGGATGAAGCAAACTAATTTCACAAATAGGTGAGCTGAATTAACCAGAGGCTGAGCCCTGCCTTGCATAGTAGATGGTGCACAATCTCAGACTAAAGACCCCTGTTCACCACTACAAGGGAATGGGGTGTTGGAGTGGCCTGTGGCTATGCACCAGGAAGTAGCAATAAATTGCACACCTTGAATTCATTGGTACATAGTACTTTTGCTTAGTTACACATTGCAGATGGCCCCTGAACCTAAATACTAGGTGAATATAGTCCCAGGCAAGGGACAGCTATCAATGACCTCTTAAATGAGACTCACAACTCTTCTGCAGTAATCATTCAGAGTTCAACTTTTGAAGAGCTTTCCGTGTTGTTTGGATAAACAGCTTTGTGACTGCTTATTTTATTAGTCTGATAATGGACCTCCATTGTTGATTGCAGGTGCCTGAACAGCCGGTGGGGACGTTAGGGACCTTATTCATGTGTGAGCCTGCTTTTCTCCTGTCGTGGGTGCAGTGTCCTCTGTGGTGTTCTGTATACTTTGTGAGTGCATGAATGCTGTGGGCCTTTGTGCAAACTGTGAAAGTGGAGCTCTGCATATAGAAGGAGGATGATAAGGTATGATGTTCTCAATGCTTCTTGTAATTTGTTTAAAACCTTGTACCTGATAGTGGGGACCAGCATCATTGGTCCCCATTATCAGGAGCATTATCTGGAATTCCAGGCATTATCTGGAAACTTACTAGATATGTAGAATCTCAGGCCCCAGCTCAGACCCACTGACTGAGATTTTGTATTTTAATACAATCCCCAAGTAGTTAGTATGCATATTAAAGTTTAGCTGCACGGCTCTTAAGTAATATATTTGTTTCTTCTGTATCAGAAAGACTTCCTAGTTTCCTTGAGATATAGGAAGACTGCTATACATATATAAAAAAATAAAAATAAAAATTTTAAGATTTCAGGCAAACGTCAATCTAGAAGTGTGTGTGTGTTTTTTTTTTTTTTTTTTTTTTTGGTTGGTTGGTTGGTTTTGTTTCGTTTTTTTCCAGAAAACATGACAAACCAAAATTTCCTATCTTGTAGAATGTTTTTTCCTTCAAAGAAATGGGACCACATTGCAAGGTATGTAGGGTACACTGGGTGGTTGACACCACCAATCCTGTGGTCTTACCAGTGCCTCGTCTAGAGATGACATTGATCAAATGATTTTCTCAAAGGCACAGATGAAGTCTGGGGGGAAATCTTAGGAAGGTGAATTGAACTGGACCTGGGCAATGGCTATGCCCTTTCTAACTATGTCGTCTTCCAGTGGGACAAACAGATAGCTCAGTTGGTGGCTAGCCCTATTGAGAAAAAAATAAGTAAGAAAAAAGTAAGAACTGAGCAAAGAACTGAACATGATTAACAGCAGTCTATATTTGCTACAGATTTGTTGGCCAAAAATTTCTTCCCTTCCCACTGCTGTGCTGTGAGCCAGTTGGCTTCTGTTTTCTCCCCAGAGGTGGATGCACTACAGTGATGTGGTAATTCCCGCATGAAAACAGTCTTAGGAGGTGATATGGGATTCATCAGACTGGAGTGCACCATGGAGTAAATTGATATTTTTAAAGGATTAGGAAAATGAGATGATTAAAATACATATGCATCTTTTAAAGAGTACATTCAATATGGCATAGACACACTGATCTTGCATAACAAAGACATAAATTTCCAAATAAAAATGATTCTTTACTAAGTATAAACACCATTTAAAACCATTTAAACAATCTGGATTATATATACTATCACCGATATAATAATTAAATGAAAGAATGAGGGCATGCCCTAGACAAATTAAACAGCTTGTGAATTTTTTACTGCATATTGATATGTATGCTGAAGAATACATGTTTCAACTACTATAGGAGATTAGAAGGAAAGAATTACTTATCTCTAAGATCCTGCTGGCTTGAAGTTTTTTAAAAAAATTCTAGTTTATTGTAGAAAGTACAATTAATTTTCAGAACAATTTGTGGTTTATTGTAAAATCTAAAAGATTTTATACAAAGTTAAAACAAAAACACATAAGAATATATATTTTCATATCAAATTCACCATTATTACAGGAAGTACTGATATGCACATATAAAACAACATGAAAGTATCTATAGGCACATATAAAACAACAACAAATTGATATCCACATATTTTTCATTTAAAATCTTGGTAATGTCAAAATCTTAGGTTTCTCAATACTTCAGTCAAAAAGAAGTCAAGTTGGTAGCATCTGTTTTATTTAGATAAGATATCTAAGTGGGAACTTTTTAAACCTCTTATTCATTGATTACTCAACAACTATTTATTGAGCACCTAGCATGTGCTAAGCACCGTTCAGTGAGTAATGACCATTGTCTTTGTGCAGTTACAGCCCAATAATATACACCTAATCGAGAATTATATAGACAAAATAACCAGTACAAATTACAGAAATAAAATAAAAAGATCTTCACTAAGCACATTCCATAAAAAACGTGGAATATTGGATTTCCATAGGGGGGATATTGCATGATTTTATTCTGGTTTATGGTATTTTAAGAAATCATCTATCAAAAATGGGGGTGGGAAATATTCAATTTAAATGAGAAACATGTGAATAAGGTATTTTATTTGGCATCGTTATTTTTCATGAATTAGCTATAAAAGGTCACATAATTACTAGATTACAGATAGTTGTGCATATAAAAATACAAACATGTATGACAAGTATGCATCTGTGTTTCATTTTATGCAATAAATGAGTTCTTGCAGAGTTTAATGTGTCAAAATCTAACACACAAATATTTAAATATTTAAAAATTAAAACTCATTTTCTAAAGAAACACTAATGTATTTTTTGCAAAACTTTTCAAAGTCTTTTTTTTTTCAAATTAAATAAGTAATTGAAATTTTACAACTTCGGCTTTTGGGATGCAAAGTGGTTTTTAAGTAGTACAGAAAAGCATGACAATTTGAACACGTAAGAATCTCAAAAATCAACCCAGTGTCTGTAGGTTTGCAGCTAAATCATACCAAACTGATGAGTTTATTTGGGTGGATGATGGAAGCTATTTTTAATTTATAATTTTTCTACTTAATGAAGTATGTTTATTCGCTTAGGTTAAAAGTCTACCAACAACTAATGTATTTATACTGCACATTGAACATGTACTAAGTGTATGTGGCTCAACTACTATACAATAAAATGAAAACACCTCTGAAATGTATTCTTTTTTTGGTCCACATTCTAAAATGAAACATTAAGCAAGTTAAAAAAAAACAAAACTGCAAAGATTTGGAATAAAACTTGTTCATGTAAAGCTCAAAAAGTAAATTATATAAAATTATACAGCAAAAGGGAGAGAAATTGCAAATAGTGGGTAAGTCTAAATTTATGAAAACTTAATTATGGCTTGCCATTCTTTATGTTTATCATATTCTTTTTTTGTACAAATACAATAATAAATAATTTTGTTAGAAGTAAGTAACGTGGTAATTAACGATTTTCCTCAACCTAGGCAAACAGGAGGACTTTTTCAAGGAATAGAAAATCACAGCTTGGGAGTCATTTAAACTTTAAGATCTATAAGGAGGAATTTTAAACATGCTAATTAAGTACTTGTTAACATTTTGTATAGGAATTCCTTTTTGTGAAAGGTGAATCACACATCTCTAAAGAAGGTAATAAGCACTCATCTGAAATTTGTATTGAAAGCTCTGCTTTTTTAAAGGATTGGTTTAAAGGAAAACAAAAAGCATCCTTAGACAGCCTTACTGGGGAAAAAAAAAAAAAAGCCAACCACCCTGTAAATTGAAAGAACTCAGTATTTTTACAATAATAAAAATCTGATGATGTGAGAAAAATATCTTCTAAAGTGTGAAAATCTAAAGTTGTTAGCAAGGGTTCCAAAAAATATTTTAAGACATTATTGTGTATTTTATCTTTTAATTTAGTGGTTTCATTGTGGTAGGTAGGTGCTGACATTTTGTTTGTTTGTTTGTTTGTTTGTTTTAGTAAACTAGCCTTGAGTGTACAGAAACCTTATCTTTTCTGTGAGTGTACAGATATGAAGACTTATTATTCATCCTGTCTCCTTGGATTTTTTAAAAAAATCAATTAGTAGTTTATTTTGTTTTGAACATTGTCATGTGTATCTGCCACCCCAAGTCTAAGGTAGCCAAATATTTTATGGCCCTGTACTGTTTTCAGGTAATTCATACTCTCCCACCACACAGTATCAACCAGTTCCTACCTTTTCATTTAATATGTTTTATTTTCCTAGATTCTGCAATTCAAGAATCATCTTATGCTTGATTTGGCCCCTATGGTTATTATCTGCTTCAAATAAAGGAGTTAGGAGATAATACAAGGATAAACCCTATAGGAAAATATGTTCTACATTTTGTAGAACACAGGCCTTTCAAGGAGGTAGCAGGTGGATTAAGGAATATATTGAATAATTCTTTATACATCAACTCAAGGATACAGGTTCTTCCACTGCTTTTATCAGAATTTGGAAAACAACTCAGGTTGTGATATATTTTATCTGATATCAAACCAAATCGAGAATTTTTAAGAAGTATAACTAAAGAATGATCATTATTTTTCCAGAAGTATGACTAGCAAAAAGGAAGATCCTATAAGGTTTGTGGTGTCTTACAAAATATGCCTTGGTGTCATGAGTGTATCTCGATTGTGTACAATTTTGATTTGATTTCCTGCAAGTTACTTTCCATTGCTTTAGAAGTTCAAAGTTTCTACTATAATTTTATACCTACATTGGCACAATTTACAGACAGAAGAAAAATGTAGCATAACATTTCTATTTTATCTCTCACTGCTTTTTTATGTCATAAAACTATTGCTGATTTACTTTTTCTGTATTTTAAATTATGATTTCACAAGAATCATTCCTGATTCAGGTATCACTTTTTAAAATTTTAAATAAAGATGAATATATGCCTCCAGAATCCAAATTATTTGGTCTCAATTGGGGGGACAGAAGAGATTAATAATACAGGTAATAGAATAATAAAATGTCAACATGATTTTATTCTTTTAAGAACAATAGTAAGCTTTGACATAATTTTCTACACAAAGGAGTTATATTAGTATGGCATACATAAAATTTCACAGTTTAAGATTATTCATGCTGTTAAGATTTGCAAGTATAGTAAAATATAAAGAACTGTAATGCATAAATTCTAGAATGTACACCTTGATAAAATGAGATTCAAATTAAGAGCATCATAATATCAAATACCAAGACTTAACGTTGCAATTCATTAATCTATTATAATTCATTAGACAAATATCCCAAGGAGATGGGAGAATGTACAATGAGTGTTTTCTGGAAATGAACTGCTAAAAATTAGTAGAATCTGAAAAGACTTCAGAATTGGAAGCTCCAGCTGTGTTTAAAAGGATGGGGGAAGGGATTTTACTCACTATTAAATATTTGAAACACCACTTCAGAAAATAAAACCCACAAATGTCTCATCAGTTCTTAACTGCATCAGGCCGACTCAAACTCTATCTGACGTTATTTTCCCTTTGTAAAAATGAGATTTTAAAACATATTCAGGACATCTTACATTGATTTAGGCTAGTTGGAGAAAACGTGGTTCAGAGTAGGATTTCAAATAGTTCCACTAAATTCGATAACATTTGCAGTCAGGGTACTGCTCCATAGTAATTTTAAAAGATTTCATTTTACTTATCATTGCAAGCCATTATCTGACCATATTTGACCTACATATTAGTATTTTCATTATTATTCAAGCCCTTTTTTGGCTCTACAAATTGTCAGTCCTCTTCACCGACATTATTTATTTACTCTGGAAATATCTGGAATTCTTTCACCCTATCTTTTCCTCCGGGACTACCCCCCACCCTGCCCCCAAGTATTGATATTAATGTCTGGGGGAGGGGGGCACATCTAACAAAAACCTGAGATAGAAAGCGGTCCCTCTTAATGGTATACTATGGGAGAAGGAGAAAAACAAAGGGAATAAAAGAAAATGATAATTGTTTTCTCTAAGGCTATTATCTAATGCGAAAGCAAATAGTCAGTCTGGAAATCAGCTAACAGAAGGGGATTAGAGAGGAGATCTGAGAGTGGCTTGATTTCTAGCAGAGCTGTCTCTCCAGCCAGTGATGAGACACAGGCAGGGCAGCCGGGAGCGCTCCAGATGGCCGGGGAAAGTGGTCGTCTTGGGTTACTGCAGGGCACTCTGGCCGCCTGAGAGCTGGCGGCCCGGGAAGGCATCATTAGGGAGCCAACCCCACGTCCAGCCTGCATGGGAGAGGGCGAGGCCGGGAGGGAGGCCGCCCGCCAACCCGCACGCCCTAGAGTGCCGGGCTTGCCCATTGTTAACATATACTTGACCTCCGTGACCCCCACACGACACAGATGTCTCCCACCTCC
>NW_012114710.1:5036685-5046839 GCF_000951035.1 Colobus angolensis palliatus
CGCGGCGCTCCTGCTCCCCGGCGGACGCCCGGCCGCCCTGCAGATAAATGCGTCGCCTTCCTCGAGAGTGAGCGAGGGCGGGCGAGGCAGACGCAGACGCCGCCTGTGACAGTGGCAATTCCCTGCGCCCCACATCACATTTGTCTGCCACAGCAGCAACAACAGAAAAGCGGAGGGAGGGAGGGAGGCGGGAGGAGGGGAGCAGAGCTCCGCAAGTCTTGGGCTCTGCGTGGAGGTTGCGTTTGGCTGGCGTCCCCGACCCCGGGCTTTTTGCACCGCAGCTCTCCGCGTAGCGCCGGACGGCCGCAGTAGCTCCGCGGCGCGACTCCGCGGCCTCGTGGCGAGCGCGCGTGGGCGAGTGGCCGCGGACACTCTGGCCTCGCGAGGGAAGCCGCGCCGCGCCCTCTCCCCGTCGCCCCGCGGGCCGGCCGAGACGACGGGAAGTTTTATTTGCAGCTCGGAGCCCGTGGCGGATGGTGGGACTCTCCGGCCCTGTGCAGTGTAAGTGCCGGCGGGAGGGCTTGGCCGGCGGGCGGGCGGCGGGGAAGGGCCCCTGGCTGTTATTAATTACTGTTCCGATGACCGTCATCTTCGTTTGGATTATTCGACCGCGAGAGGCTCCAGGCTGTACTTGTCGCTCAATTAGGGTAGGACTACGCACCAGGGCAAAGAGGAACATCGCGGGTGACTCCGGTCTGCGATGACACTGAACTTCGCGGGTCAGCCGAGGATGCAATTTTTGCTATTAGATTCCCCACACTGTCTTTTAAAAATATTTTTTCTTCGCTCTCCATAGTCACGGTATGCGAGCAGGAAGATGAGTGGGTTTCTCCCACCACAAAACAACTGATCGAGGTGCCCATAGTGCATTTGGCAGGTGGCCCTATGACCGCATCGTGGGGTTGTTTCTTTTTTCCTTTTTTTTTCTTTTTCTGTAAACTGGAAGCAAAGGCTTGTTTTGATGGTGGAAAACTTAGTCCTAAGGAGTAGGAGAGGCGGGATCTTAACTTTGGGACCGGGCTGCAACTAGGGTGGGGGTTTTCTTAGAGATACCCAGGCGCTCTGCGCCCGCCTGCGAAGTTTCCCTGTTACGCCTGGCCGTTTGGGGTGCTGGATTGGGAAGCCCCTGGGTGAGCGGGTGGACGGCGGCTCCCGTCCCGGGCTTCGCAGTCAGGGGCCGATGGGCAGCGTTGTCCCCGCCCGACCTCTGCGCGCTCCGGACCCAGCTGCCCCGGCCCTCCTGGGTGTTCCCGTCGCGGCCCCGACTCGGTGCCCGCTTTTCCTGAGCGGGGAGCACAACCTTGTGCCCTGTAGCTCCCGCCAGAAGGGATCCAGACTCGGAGCCGCGTCCGGATAATTCCTTTCGTTTTCCAGGAACCCCTCTGGTGAAGCCCCCGGGTCAGTGGAGACATGCTCCGGGGCCCGCCGCTCACTGCCCTCTTTGCGAACCTGAAAGGACCGGGTTGGTTGGCGCACCCAGAGCCCTTTCCCCAGGCGGACCTGGCGTTGACTGGGTTACCTTGAGCAAATATAGCTAGGTCAGCACAAGGCGCTCAAATCCATTTTTTGAAACGTACTATTTTTTTTATTTTTTGTAAGGGCGGTCAATCCTTGGAAAAGTTTGAGTACTATGATTCCGGGAAGTAGGATGTGAACCACAACTGTTACTAAAAATAGCTGCCTTCCCTCCCCCTCTCCCCCAAAAGTCCTTTCAGTTTGGAGGATTTGGCTGGGCGGCCGTGCAGCCCATGGTCTCCTCGTTCCTTGCAAAGCATATCGGCGGAAACCTTCAAGACTAGGCACCACACATTCCACCGTGCCCTAGCCTGGCTGCTGCCTTCTGGGGGAATCCGCAGAAGGTCGCTTTAAGGAATAGCTAGGATTCCCGTGGAGGAGGTTCTGCAGAACAGTGCCCGAGGCCAGAGCGAGGGAATGAAGACCGGGATAACTGGAGAGGCCACTCCAGACAAACTTCATGTGCTTAATGTAACTCTGAGCCCCCTTGAATCTTTAACTTCGCTTTCCTTAATTAATCTGGCCAGGGCCTGTATATAAATGGCTGTCCACAGCTGCTGCAGATTGATTTATCTCCTGATAAAGGTCGGGTTGCTGACCAAAGCATTCCTTATACCTTCTGTGTGAACTGAAATGTGTTTTACAGGGATTTTTTTTCCCTCTCCTAGTCTCCTTTTTAGCATCTGTACCATTTTTAAGTGCACTCAGTAGCTTTTATTATCATTGCCCTCCTTTGCATAGAACAGGAGTGGAACTGGGTCTGTGCCCAGTGATTCCACACTCCCTAGAATACAAATTGACCAGCTTCTCTGTGATAAACGGTTTGTTAGTGTTGGGGGCCTCCTTTTAGTTTATGGCAGCGTTTGCCTTGACCATGTGAGTATTCTGTTGTGCCCAGTTTCTCCTGTCACACAATTCTTTAGAAAAGGTCACCAAACACCATTGTTTCTTAAACCATCATAGCCCCAACCTGAGCAAAGTTTATGTCAGCTGTGATGTGTATACACAGAAGCAAATATATAATTCTGTGGATTTCCCCCTCTTTTATCCTTAAAGTCTAGTTTTTAATATTATTATGATTTTCAGATAATAAAGATAGGGTTGTTTGATTTCATTTTCTTTTTTTTCTGTACTGATTTTTTTTTTTTTTTTTTTTCAGAGAAGTCTGACAATCTCACCCAATAGTAATCAGGGTTTGATCCGGGCTTTTTTGCAGCCAGGATGGATGCTGAAGAAGTTGAAGTCCATTATTTCTTGTGCTGTGTTCAGCATTTTATATTTTGTTGGTTTATTATTTTGAAGGATGAAATTCCAACAAAACAACCAATCAGTCTTATACTGGGTGCATAAAAACGGACTTTTTTAAATACTGAGGATAACTTTTTATTAAATATTTGTATTTAGGCGTTAATAATTTTATTATAAACTGTTTAGACATCGGTGACTTTATTTGAAAAGCTAAATATTGCATGGGGGAATTTCAATACTCAGTTTCTCCAATGTCCAGTTTATACCTAATAAAAGCAGTGGAGAAAACAGTCTATTTTTTCTTTTGTGTTTGGACAACTCAAAGCAGACTAGAAGTCTTTGAAATGGTATTTTCCTTTGTGGACTTAATCTCTGTGGTCCATTAATGCTAATAATTTGTGTTAAAATGATCTTTAAAAGGTCCTTTCTAATAAAAATCATTCTATGTGCAATACAATACATTGCACTATTAAATTGCAAGGACAGTATTTTTGCAGTTATGGGACTGCAGCTTTTTAATGTTTGCACAATTTTCTTTTCCTGAGCAGAGTGAAATATTGCTCTTGACGTTAGTATTTGATGATGTGCTCTCCCATTGAGGTGAAGGTCTAAATATTTGTAGATAAAAGAGCACTTCATAAATTGCAAAGAACTACACAAATGTAAGGTGCCATTATAATTTATTTTATTGTCAAATCGAAGCTTAGCCAAAAAATCTTGCATTTCTTTAAACACCGAAAAAGGATCACGAGAAAGAAATGCTTCCAATAGGAATGCTGGTCAGTGGTTGTCAGTTTAGGACATTCTTCACTGTCAAATCCTGTTTCTCACTTCTTTGATATGAACATCAGCTGACAGGCACTGAATGCAAAGCCTTCTTCACTGAGGTTTTATGCAGGCAGCATAGCCCTTCATAGCAAAGCAGTCTGAAAAATTGGCACCTGCAGGATTTGCATGTGAAAAAAACCAAGTCAGTTGCATTTTGCTGCAGTCTATTACTGTAAGTTATGTAAGTTCAGTGAGAAAGGCTATTTATTTGTTGCTGTTTGGGCATTTAAAGGTTCTTTGTTTTATGGACACCTTATTCATCATATAGTGATCCACAGACTTTATTGATAGCAGAAGCAGGGAGAAGTGAGCTCTGGCTTTATAGAAGTTATTTATTATAGAATGGAGGTGCTTTTAACCATGTGCTTGCAGAGTGCACTTACATTCATAGTTAATTTTTAAGATGTACCTTAAAAGAATGAACTCATTCAACTTTGAGAATAATCTATCAGAAGTAAAACAAATACATAAAACTAACAAATACCCATTGAAAATAATATAGGATTTTAATTTCTATATGTTAATAACAACTCAAAATCTATAAGAAAAAAATTTAAACCTTTTTCTAAATTCAGGAAAAAATTTGTTTCCCCCAACTAATAAAATTATGTTTGCCTTTTAAAAATCAAATTTGACTCTATTTATGCAAAATAACTAACAAATATTCAATCAACTAAAACACCTCTGTAAACGTGAGTATTATCTGTCAGCAGGAACATTTTATCCAGAATAAGCTATTTATTATTATCTAGAGACACCTTCCAACTTCACTTTTTTTTCCACAGCCATTAATATAAGAGTTCCTAAATAATGTTTAAAGAACAGTGAACATTTTATTAAAGCAAACATTAGTTCAGTTTAATGGAGGTAATTGTAAGTGATAAGACAGAGCAGGTTATCTATGTGTTGTTTAAACAGAAGGAGCTACTTTGCACCATTTCCAGTAGCCATCTGTAGAAGAGAAGGGTTTGCACCTGTCTGTCCAGACTAATTATAGATTAGGGCCAAAGAAATGAAATTCGAGGAGGTTTTCAGCTAATGAAATCCATACTGATTTTATTGTAAATGTGTTTTATGTAAAGAGGGTGATGATGGTGGAGTTCTGAGTGAATAAATCGCTATGTAGCTGCTAGGCACTTGGTTTTGAAGCACAATTCTGCTGCATTAACCTTTGATATTAAAAAAAAGACAGACAACTTAGACATGGATGCTAGCCTTTGTTTGGCATCCATAGCTACAATTTAGCGAGCAGCAGTGAGGTTCAGTGTGCAATTTAGAAATATGCTGTATAAAGCAGCTTAAACATTAAGAATATTATGATATTCTGAAATGCAGATGAAGTAGAAGATACGTTCTGTTTTAGCTTATGCATATAAAACACTGGAAAATTAGAAGGGCTTTTTCCTGCATTTCAGCTTTGTATCCATGAGAAATTAAAGCAAAATGAGTGAAGAATGCATTCTGCAATAAAAGGTCACATGAATGTCTACCACATCTGTTTATAGTAATTATGAACATAATTAACATAAGAATTACAAATGAAATAATGACAAGCTGAGCAATGAGATATTATGCCATAATGGTCATATGTTGGAATTCTCACATTATAGCACACTAGAATTCACATACTCAAAGAAAGAAAGAAAATGCTAGATTTTTATCTGAATTAATGCTTCAAAACTTATCTGCCTGGGGCAGATGGACTTCTTGCTTTTATAGGAAGGTAACCTATTATTAAGAAAAGAACTAGTTGAAATTAAGATTTCTAGTCTCTAGCCTGGACTTTAAGACAGCTGTGATTATAGAAACCACTTTCTGTTGTACACGTTTTCTGTGATTATACTTCTTGATTATTGTATTGCTGTTTTTTTTTTCTTTTAATTGAAAGCTTTGCAGCAAAGTGTTTGCTTTGGAAGAGAGTCATGGATTCTTCCCATTTGAGAATTGGTTGATCTTTTCTATAACTGTGAGCCAAAAGTCAATGAACAAACAAGGTACTAATAGAAATACTGTGCATTTACAAAATCAGACCATTGGCAGATGAGCTTTTGAGCAGAGTTCTTATGCCTCTAGTATTTGGGATGCCCCTTTTAAAAAAAGCAAACCTTTTCAGGGTTTGAAAGCAGTAGTAATGCAGGGTTTTTTTTTATTTTTTTTGTTTTTTTAAATAGCATTTCTTAAAAGAGCATGTAATGGAAAAATCAGTGGGCACTTGTAAATTGTATTTTTCTTCCCCTGGAGTTTTGTTGGATTTTTAGGTGTTTATATGTAGTCTGTGTCCAAACTGATGTAACTAAAATGCAATAAAGGGTGGGGGTATGTGTGGTTGCTTTCGGTTACTCTGAATGCATTTTTCTAGAATAGCTAGAGAAAAGGTGAAAGGTGACCTTTTATGAGAGCTAAAGTGATACTCTAGAAATCTGTTATTAAATTTAAAACATGTAAGTATGACAGATTTTCACCCATTTAAAGCTCACTTGATTTTGTAATGTAACCAGCCAAGTGTTTTACTTCCTATCCTTGCACCCTTCTCTTAACTATTGAACCTGGTCACTTTTTGAAGATTTATGGAGAAATATTACCTTGTTCTCGTCTCAGTGATACCATGAGGTTTTCCACATTATTGGATTACTGGAGGATTGTGGCAGACCCCTTTTTATCTGACATTCATTGCATGACAAGATTTTCACACATGCCCTTCCCCCACCTATGCCCAGCTTTTTTCCACTTTGTGTTACCTATCATATTTCTTTTAATTCTATTCTTGGGGTTGAAACATTGGTGTGTGTGTGTGTTTGGGTGGGGTGGCGGAGAGGGGGTGGTGCTCCACTAAACATAAAACCGTTTTTTGGCTAAGTAATTTGGAGGGGACTGTCTGATTAAACAATGCTTCTTCTCATTTTCTAAAGGGCCTCTTAAAATTTGGTTCCCTTAAAAGGCAGGGGTTAGTTCTCTTGCTATTCTGTGTTTTTCTGCTCACTAGCCTTACCCTCCACCCCCATTTTATTCCTTTCTATGGAGACCCCATGCATAAACTATTTTATAACCTGAAGTTTTACAGCAGCTAGGGCTACAGTGCACACCATGAACAATTGTGTAGTTTATTGGCTCCTTCATTCTGAACTCACTCTTCATACTGTAGTGAGAGCTTCTTAACCAAGCTTCAGTGCCTTGAAACACAGCACAGCCAAATACTTCCCCTCCCCCAATAAAATAACCTCTGCTGTATTATCCGCACTCCATTAACGATCTGATCAGATGTTCACATTGTCTGATGGGTGTATTTAAAAGTGAAAAGGGGCTCCCAAGGGACTACTCAGGTGTGTCTCCTTCCTGACCCTGCTGGGGAGGGGGATGAACTCTGGACTGATGGACAAGCATTAGCCCGTGCTTGTTCTCTGATTGATTCTCTGGCTCTGGGTGGGTGAAGAGCCATGAGACAGCTCAAGCCAAGATCGATTGCCTCAATTTCAGATTCCCACCTCCAAAATAGACTCTCAGATACACACATAAGGAGCCCCCTCCCCCAACACAATTTCTGGAGGTGGAGCAGGTCTCTAAGAGTCACCTGTAGCTACCAATCACAAGTGGTCCTCCTTATCACAATGATGCTGGCTGCAGGAGTCTTCAGCTGGGACACATTAAAGTTCAGGGACAGGAGCTGTTTTATATCTCTGCATGTGTGAGTGTGCAGGGGCTGGAATTTGGGAGTATTGGGGTCAGCAAAGAAAGGGACAAGAACTCCCGACTTCAGGTTGGTCTGGAAGGCTGCTTAACTGCTCCTAGACTCAGTAGGTTTGTTTTGCAAATTGTGGCTATTTGCATGGAGGTGAGATGGCGACTGTCTCCTTAGGTTCTGCCAAAAGAGAGCTCTTGCTCCTCCTCTGACCTTGACAGAATCTCTAACATGTTCCAGCCTAGCCCTGGAGCAGGGAAATACAGTTTGCTGGATTCCTCCCTTTTTTGGGTGGTAGGGGCAGATTTGGGCATGCAGGCGACTTCTAGCCTGTCTCTCATTCCCAGACAGCCTTAGGGTAGCTCTTCCCCACTTTCTGGCCCCATCCTGGGGTCTGAGCCCCCGCCCCCTCCATCCCTCCTTCCC
The DNA here is from genome assembly GCF_000951035.1 of Colobus angolensis palliatus. Lineage (NCBI taxonomy): Eukaryota > Metazoa > Chordata > Mammalia > Primates > Cercopithecidae > Colobus > Colobus angolensis. The sequence continues at coordinate 5,044,379 of NW_012114710.1, forward strand.
TCCTGCCTGTCCCTTTCTCTCTCCTCTCTCTCTCTCTCCCTCTCCCACTTTTCCTCCCTCTCCCGCTCCGTCTCACACGCACCCTATGTTTATTTTCCTGCCTCCATCTGGGCCCTGCTGATATTGTAATCACCCTGATGCACGTTGGCTTCTCTCCTCTCCCTCCTGCGCTCACACACTCACTCACACACAATGTGCCATCCTGACAAGCCTTTTACTTCTGATAAGCTCCAATGTGTGTTTAATGAATACAAAGCCGCGGTCTGGGTGCCGCCTCGGCCGCGGCCGCTCTCCCGCGCTCCTTTGCCAGAAGGTAATCTCCGTGAACAGGGGAGGGAGGCGAGCAGGGAGGAAGGAGGGGTGGCCAGGAGGAAGGGGGGCGTGGGGAGGCGGCTTTTCTCTCTCCCTCTCTCCCTTTCCAAATGATTCAGAAGTCGATAAGACCAGGAGAAGTGAAGATGTAACATGTTATCTGTCGCTCCTCTTAGCTGGTGGAGAGAATTTACATTTAAAGATTAGCAGAGTGAGAAAGAGAAATCTGCCTTTTGTTGTGTGGGGTGAGGAGGAGGCATCTACCCTGGCCTTGACGCTATCTCCCATCACCTCTGCTACCCAGACAGGACTCACGGAGGTGAGAATACCGGAGGGCCTTATCTTTAATTGGGTTTAGTTTTGCCAGTCTGAATAGGTTTAAAGAGACTCGATAAAGGGGGAACAATAGATTATTTATTGACTGGACGCTGAAGCCTTTAGATGAAGAAGGGAGAGACAAAGCTGCTTAACAACTTGATTAGTTCGTTTTTATTTTAAGGTGAGACTCTCTTTTGGTGGAAGGAAAGGCTAGAGAACTTTGGTGCAATTTGGATGACTTAAAATGTCTTATTTCCTCTCCCCTGACAACCCCCTACCCTTCTCAGCACCATGTACCTCCCTGATTTTAACAGGAGTTTCATTTACCCCTTGCGTTTAGGATTGATGAACTGAGAAAAGAGGGTAAAGGCTTTGGGGTTGATCATTAATGTTTGGTTTTGTGTGACTTGTTTTAAGTGTGTGATGAATTGATGCTAACGGTACTTGAATGAGTAAGAAAAGCAAATGAAGCCTACTTTTAATATGGAATTAGTTGATTTTATAGTATGGTTCAACTCAGGCTAGAGGAGAAAAAAATCGCTCCAAGTCTGTTAGGTAGATTTGTATTTTGGATTTGAACCATGAAATCTTTTGGTTGGAGCTAGTTTATAAAAAGGAGAAAACATGTCTTATTGACTCACAAGTATTTGAAACATTATAATATCAACTTTAGAAGGTTCTTAAAATGAAGAAAAGTGGAAAAAGTGATTGTTTTGCCTCTTACACATTGTCAAGATAGGTGTTTTCATAGATAGATAGATATGATCCAGTAACTAAAAGCGTAATTAAAATTTGTTTAAAGCCAGGGGGGCATGTTTCCTTGTTGACAGCAGCAGATCGATTGGGTAAGACAATAGAGTCCCATTATTTTACTTCCATTGACTGAACATATTGACATTTCAGGTTTGCTGTTGCCTCAGTGAGCATGATGAAACACTGAAATTCACAGACCAACTGGCCAGAGTGGCACATATATTACTGTATGTCATTTCTGCCTTCAGGTTACCTTATCACCCAGACAAAATGGGAAAGGACAGCCTGGAATCTTTCAAAAAGGGTAGAGCTCTTTTGGCTAAGAAACTAACGGATAGCATGTCTTAGGAACATCTTAAATTTTACCCAGAATTGGGTGTTACACAGAAATATGTGGAGCGTGTTTAAAAATCTGAAAAGCATGCTAGCCATTGATCTTGCATATGTTATATAGAAGGATGCCCATTTTCAAGATTTACCTTTACCTGGAGTTATTTACAGTGAGTGGTCGGTCACTATTTAGGTGACCAGTTTGTTGCATGAGTGACATTCATTCTTTTCCAGTCTGGGGTACTGAAACAGCCAGGCACCTGCTAAATCTATATCTCATACAATAATGTGTAGTGTCCCTTCAAAAATAGGGTCTGACTCTGACTTTTTGTTTCCAGTTTTCTTTTACTGGGTGGAATACAAAGTGAGATGTATGTATTTTACACTCATGTGCATGCATAGACAATAACTTATATAGATAAATATGTGTATTTCAAGCAAAGGCAGAGAAATACTAAGTATTTGTTATCTTGGTGTAATTTGCCCTTTCACACATTTTGCATAGTCTTTAAATAACAAAACTAGGTATTAGGCAGGCGTTGAGTCCAAGAAATTTGAACCACACAGAAAGTGAATATCAAAAAAAAAAAAAAAAAAACCAGAAGGGACGTAACGGATGCATATATACTATATACAAAGGGATACAATATGTAGTGTATTTCAAGCAAAGGCAGAGAAATACTAAGTATTTGTTATCTTGGTGTAATTTGCCCTTTCACACATTTTGCATAGTCTTTAAATAACAAAA